>NW_027045432.1:0-240000 GCF_963576615.1 Watersipora subatra
AATTTACTTTTTTCACTTTTGTCAGACAATTGCAATATTCTCTCAATAAGCTAATTAGCTCATTTGGAGCATTTCTAGCATGTTTGGTTGAAATTAGAAATTTACATTTTTCAGTGTTGTCAGACGTTTGTAATATTCTCACAATAAGCTAATTAGCTCAATTGGAGCATTTCTAGCATGTTTGGTTGAAATTGGAAATTTACATTTTTCAATTTTGTTAGACGTTTGTAATATTCTCACAATAAGCTAATTAGCTCAATTGGAGCATTTCTAGCATGTTTGGTTGAAATTGCAAATTTACATTTTTCACTTCTGTCAGACAATTGCAATATTCTCACAATAAGCTAATTAGCTCAATTGGAGCATTTCTAGCATGTTTGGTTGAAATTGGAAATTTACATTTTTTAATTTTGTTAGACGTTTGTAATATTCTCACAATAAGCTAATTAGCTCAATTGGAGCATTTCTAGCATGTTTGGTTGAAATTGGAAATTTACATTTTTCACTTTTGTCAGACAATTGCAATATTCTCACAATAAGCTAATTAGCTCAATTGGAGCATTTCTAGCACGTTTGGTTGAAATTGGAAATTTACATTTTTCACTTTTGTCAGACGTTTTTAATATTCTCACAATAAGCTAATTAGCTCAATTGGAGCATTTCTAGCACGTTTGGTTGAAATTGGAAATTTACATTTTTCACTTTTGTCAAACAATTGCAATATTCTCTCAATAAGCTAATTAGCTCAATTGGAGCATTTCTAGCATGTTTGGTTGAAATTGGAATTTTAAATTTTTCACTTTTGTCAGACGTTTGTAATATTCTCACAATAAGCTAATTAGCTCAATTGGAGCATTTCTAGCACGTTTGGTTGAAATTGGAAATTTACATTTTTCACTTTTGTCAGACAATTGCAATATTCTCTCAATAAGCTAATTAGCTCAATTGGAGCATTTCTAGCATGTTTGGTTGAAATTGGAAATTTACATTTTTCAGTTTTGTCAGACGTTTGTAATATTCTCACAATAAGCTAATTAGCTCAATTGGAGCATTTCTAGCATGTTTGGTTGAAATTAGAAATTCACATTTTTCAGTGTTGTCAGACGTTTGTAATATTCTCACAATAAGCTAATTAGCTCAATTGGAGCATTTCTAGCATGTTTGGTTGAAATTGGAAATCTACATTTTTCAGTTTTGTCAGACGTTTGTAATATTCTCACAATAAGCTAATTAGCTCAATTGGAGCATTTCTAGCATGTTTGGTTGAAATTGGAAATTTACATTTTTCACTTTTGTCAAACAATTGCAATATTCTCTCAATAAGCTAATTAGCTCAATTGGAGCATTTCTAGCATGTTTGGTTGAAATTGGAAATTTACATTTTTCAGTGTTGTCAGACGTTTGTAATATTCTCACAATAAGCTAATTAGCTCAATTGGAGCATTTCTAGCATGTTTGGTTGAAATTGCAAATTTACATTTTTCACTTCTGTCAGACGTTTGTAATATTCTCACAATAAGCTAATTAGCTCAATTGGAGCATTTCTAGCACGTTTGGTTGAAATTGGAAATTTACATTTTTCACTTTTGTCAAACAATTGCAATATTCTCTCAATAAGCTAATTAGCTCAATTGGAGCATTTCTAGCATGTTTGGTTGAAATTGGAAATTTACATTTTTCACTTTTGTCAAACAATTGCAATATTCTCTCAATAAGCTAATTAGCTCAATTGGAGCATTTCTAGCATGTTTGGTTGAAATTGGAAATTTACATTTTTCACTTTTGTCAGACGTTTGTAATATACTCACAATAAGCTAATTAGCTCAATTGGAGCATTTCTAGCACGTTTGGTTGAAATTGGAAATTTACATTTTTCACTTTTGTCAGACAATTGCAATATTCTCACAATAAGCTAATTAGCTCAATTGGAGCATTTCTAGCATCTTCGGTTGAAATTGGAAATTTACATTTTTCAGTTTTGTCAGACGTTTGTAATATTCTCACAATAAGCTAATTAGCTCAATTGGAGCATTTCTAGCATGTTTGGTTGAAATTGGAAATTTACATTTTTCACTTTTGTCAGACAATTGCAATAATCTCACAGTAAGCTAATTAGCTCAATGGGAGCAAATCTAGCATGTTTGGTTGAAATTGGAAATTTACATTTTTCACTTTTGTCAGACAATTGCAATATTCTCACAATAAGCTAATTAGCTCAATTGGAGCGTTTCTAGCATGTTTGGTTGAAATTGGAAATTTACTTTTTTCACTTTTGTCAGACAATTGCAATATTCTCTCAATAAGCTAATTAGCTCATTTGGAGCATTTCTAGCATGTTTGGTTGAAGTTAGAAATTTACATTTTTCAGTGTTGTCAGATGTTTGTAATATTCTCACAATAAGCTAATTAGCTCAATTGGAGCATTTCTAGCATGTTTGGTTGAAATTGGAAATTTACATCTTTCACTTCTGTCAGACAATTGCAATATTCTCACAATAAGCTAATTAGCTCAATTGGAGCATTTCTAGCATCTTCGGTTGAAATTGGAAATTTACATTTTTCACTTTTGTCAGACGTTTGTAATATTCTCACAATAAGCTAATTAGCTCAATTGGAGCATTTCTAGCACGTTTGGTTGAAATTGGAAACTTACATTTTTCACTTTTGTCAGACAATTGCAATATTCTCTCAATAAGCTAATTAGCTCAATTGGAGCATTTCTAGCATGTTTGGTTGAAATTGGAAATTTACATTTTTCAGTTTTGTCAGACGTTTGTAATATTCTCACAATAAGCTAATTAGCTCAATTGGAGCATTTCTAGCATGTTTGGTTGAAATTGGAAATCTACATTTTTCAGTTTTGTCAGACGTTTGTAATATTCTCACAATAAGCTAATTAGCTCAATTGGAGCATTTGTAGCATGTTTGGTTGAAATTGGAAATTTACATTTTTCAGTTTTGTCAGACGTTTGTAAAATTCTTACAGTAGGCTTATTTGCGCAATTTGAGCATTTCTAGCATGTTTGGTTGAAATTGGAAATTTACATTTTTCACTTTTGTCAGACAATTGCAATATTCTCACAATAAGCTAATTAGCTCAATTGGAGCATTTCTAGCATGTTTGGTTGAAATTGGAAATTTACATTTTTCAGTGTTGTCAGACGTTTGTAATATTCTCACAATAAGCTAATTAGCTCAATTGGAGCATTTCTAGCATGTTTGGTTGAAATTGGAAATTTACATTTTTCACTTCTGTCAGACAATTGCAATATTCTCACAATAAGCTAATTAGCTCAATTGGAGCATTTCTAGCATGTTTGGTTGAAATTGGAAATTTATGTACATTTTTCACTTTTGTCAGACAATTGCAATATTCTCACAATAAGCTAAATAGCTCAATTGGAGCATTTCTAGCATGTTTGGTTGAAATTGGAAATTTACATTTTTCACTTTTGTCAGACGTTTGTAATATTCTCACAATAAGCTAATTAGCTCAATTGGAGCATTTCTAGCATGTTTGGTTGAATTTCGAAACTTACATTTTTCACTTGTGTCAAACAATTGCAATATTCTCTCAATAAGCTAATTAGCTCAATTGGAGCATTTCTAGCATCTTCGGTTGAATTTGGAAATTTACATTTTTCACTTTTGTCAAACAATTGCAATATTCTCTCAATAAGCTAATTAGCTCAATTGGAGCATTTCTAGCATGTTTGGTTGAAATTGGAAATTTACATTTTTCACTTTTGTCAGACGTTTGTAATATACTCACAATAAGCTAATTAGCTCAATTGGAGCATTTCTAGCACGTTTGGTTGAAATTGGAAATTTACATTTTTCACTTTTGTCAGACAATTGCAATATTCTCACAATAAGCTAATTAGCTCAATTGGAGCATTTCTAGCATCTTCGGTTGAAATTGGAAATTTACATTTTTCAGTGTTGTCAGACGTTTGTAATATTCTCACAATAAGCTAATTAGCTCAATTGGAGCATTTCTAGCATGTTTGGTTGAAATTGGAAATTTACATTTTTCACTTTTGTCAGACAATTGCAATAATCTCACAGTAAGCTAATTAGCTCAATTGGAGCAAATCTAGCATGTTTGGTTGAAATTGGAAATTTACATTTTTCACTTTTGTCAGACAATTGCAATATTCTCACAATAAGCTAATTAGCTCAATTGGAGCAAATCTAGCATGTTTGGTTGAAATTGGAAATTTACATTTTTCACTTTTGTCAGACAATTGCAATATTCTCACAATAAGTTAATTAGCTCAATTGGAGCATTTCTAGCATGTTTGGTTGAAATTGGAAATTTACATTTTTCAGTGTTGTCAGACGTTTGTAATATTCTCACAATAAGCTAATTAGCTCAATTGGAGCATTTCTAGCATGTTTGGTTGAAATTGGAAATTTACATTTTTCACTTCTGTCAGACAATTGCAATATTCTCACAATAAGCTAATTAGCTCAATTGGAGCATTTCTAGCATGTTTGGTTTAAATTGGAAATTAACATTTTTCAATTTTGTTAGACGTTTGTAATATTCTCACAATAAGCTAATTAGCTCAATTGGAGCATTTCTAGCATGTTTGTTTGAAATTGGAAATTTACATTATTCAGTGTTGTCAGACGTTTGTAATATTCTCACAATAAGCTAATTAGCTCAATTGGAGCATTTCTAGCATGTTTGGTTGAAATTGGAAATCTACATTTTTCAGTTTTGTCAGACGTTTGTAATATTCTCACAATAAGCTAATTAGCTCAATTGGAGCATTTCTAGCATGTTTGGTTGAAATTGGAAATTTACATTTTTCAGTTTTGTCAGACGTTTGTAAAATTCTTACAGTAGGCTTATTTGCGCAATTTGAGCATTTCTAGCATGTTTGGTTGAAATTGGAAATTTACATTTTTCAGTGTTGTCAGACGTTTGTAATATTCTGACAATAAGCTAATCAGCTAAATTGGAGTATTTCTAGCATGTTTGGTTGAAATTGCAAATTTACATTTTTCACTTTTGTCAGACAATTGCAATATTCTCACAATAAGCTAATTAGCTCAATTGGAGCATTTCTAGCATGTTTGGTTGAAATTGGAAATTTACATTTTTCAATTTTGTTAGACGTTTGTAATATTCTTACAATAAGCTAATTAGCTCAATTGGAGCATTTCTAGCATGTTTGGTTGAAATTGGAAATTTACATTTTTCACTTTTGTCAGACAATTGCAATATTCTCACAATAAGCTAATTAGCTCAATTGGAGCATTTCTAGCATGTTTGGTCGCAATTGGAAATTTACTTTTTTCACTTTTGTCAGACAATTGCAATATTCTCTCAATAAGCTAATTAGCTCATTTGGAGCATTTCTAGCATGTTTGGTTGAAATTAGAAATTTACATTTTTCAGTGTTGTCAGACGTTTGTAATATTCTCACAATAAGCTAATTAGCTCAATTGGAGCATTTCTAGCATGTTTGGTTGAAATTGGAAATTTACATTTTTCAATTTTGTTAGACGTTTGTAATATTCTCACAATAAGCTAATTAGCTCAATTGGAGCATTTCTAGCATGTTTGGTTGAAATTGCAAATTTACATTTTTCACTTCTGTCAGACAATTGCAATATTCTCACAATAAGCTAATTAGCTCAATTGGAGCATTTCTAGCATGTTTGGTTGAAATTGGAAATTTACATTTTTTAATTTTGTTAGACGTTTGTAATATTCTCACAATAAGCTAATTAGCTCAATTGGAGCATTTCTAGCATGTTTGGTTGAAATTGGAAATTTACATTTTTCATTTTTGTCAGACAATTGCAATATTCTCACAATAAGCTAATTAGCTCAATTGGAGCATTTCTAGCACGTTTGGTTGAAATTGGAAATTTACATTTTTCACTTTTGTCAGACGTTTGTAATATTCTCACAATAAGCTAATTAGCTCAATTGGAGCATTTCTAGCACGTTTGGTTGAAATTGGAAATTTACATTTTTCACTTTTGTCAAACAATTGCAATATTCTCTCAATAAGCTAATTAGCTCAATTGGAGCATTTCTAGCATGTTTGGTTGAAATTGGAATTTTAAATTTTTCACTTTTGTCAGACGTTTGTAATATTCTCACAATAAGCTAATTAGCTCAATTGGAGCATTTCTAGAACGTTTGGTTGAAATTGGAAATTTACATTTTTCACTTTTGTCAGACAATTGCAATATTCTCTCAATAAGCTAATTAGCTCAATTGGAGCATTTCTAGCATGTTTGGTTGAAATTGGAAATTTACATTTTTCAGTTTTGTCAGACGTTTGTAATATTCTCACAATAAGCTAATTAGCTCAATTGGAGCATTTCTAGCATGTTTGGTTGAAATTACAAATTCACATTTTTCAGTGTTGTCAGACGTTTGTAATATTCTCACAATAAGCTAATTAGCTCAATTGGAGCATTTCTAGCATGTTTGGTTGAAATTGGAAATCTACATTTTTCAGTTTTGTCAGACGTTTGTAATATTCTCACAATAAGCTAATTAGCTCAATTGGAGCATTTCTAGCATGTTTGGTTGAAATTGGAAATTTACATTTTTCAGTTTTGTCAGACGTTTGTAAAATTCTTACAGTAGGCTTATTTGCGCAATTTGAGCATTTCTAGCATGTTTGGTTGAAATTGGAAATTTACATTTTTCAGTTTTGTCAGACGTTTGTAATATTCTCACAATAAGCTAATTAGCTCAATTGGAGCATTTCTAGCATGTTTGGTTGAAATTGGAAATTAACATTTTTGAGTGTTGTCAGACGTTTGTAATATTCTCACAATAAGCTAATTAGCTCAATTGGAGCATTTCTAGCATGTTTGGTTGAAATTGGAAATTTACATTTTTCACTTCTGTCAGACAATTGCAATATTCTCACAATAAGCTAATTAGCTCAATTGGAGCATTTCTAGCATGTTTGGTTGAAATTGGAAATTTACATTTTTCACTTTTGTCAGACAATTGCAATATTCTCACAATAAGCTAATTAGCTCAATTGGAGCATTTCTAGCATGTTTGGTTGAAATTGGAAATTTACATTTTTCACTTTTGTCAGACGTTTGTAATATTCTCACAATAAGCTAATTAGCTCAATTGGAGCATTTCTAGCACGTTTGGTTGATATTGGAAACTTACATTTTTCACTTTTGTCAGACGTTTGTAATATTCTCACAATAAGCTAATTAGCTCAATTGGAGCATTTCTAGCATGTTTGGTTGAAATTGCAAATTTACATTTTTCACTTCTGTCAGACGTTTGTAATATTCTCACAATAAGCTAATTAGCTCAATTGGAGCATTTCTAGCAAGTTTGGTTGAAATTGGAAATTTACATTTTTCACTTTTGTCAAACAATTGCAATATTTTCTCAATAAGCTAATTAGCTCAATTGGAGCATTTCTAGCATGTTTGGTTGAAATTGGAAATTTACATTTTTCACTTTTGTCAAACAATTGCAATATTCTCTCATAAAGCTAATTAGCTCAATTGGAGCATTTCTAGCATGTTTGGTTGAAATTGGAAATTTACATTTTTCACTTTTGTCAGACGTTTGTAATATTCTCACAATAAGCTAATTAGCTCAATTGGAGCATTTCTAGCACGTTTGGTTGAAATTGGAAATTTACATTTTTCACTTTTGTCAGACAATTGCAATATTCTCACAATAAGCTAATTAGCTCAATTGGAGCATTTCTAGCATCTTCGGTTGAAATTGGAAATTTACATTTTTCAGTGTTGTCAGACGTTTGTAATATTCTCACAATAAGCTAATTAGCTCAATTGGAGCATTTCTAGCAAGTTTGGTTGAAATTGGAAGTTTACATTTTTCACTTTTGTCAAACAATTGCAATATTCTCTCAATAAGCTAATTAGCTCAATTGGAGCATTTTTAGCATGTTTGGTTGAAATTGGAAATTTACTTTTTTCACTTTTGTCAGACAATTGCAATATTCTCACAATAAGCTAATTAGCTCAATTGGAGCATTTCTAGCATGTTTGGTTGAAATTGCAAATTTACATTTTTCACTTCTGTCAGACGTTTGTAATATTCTCACAATAAGCTAATTAGCTCAATTGGAGCATTTCTAGCAAGTTTGGTTAAAATTGGAAATTTACATTTTTCACTTTTGTCAAACAATTGCAATATTCTCTCAATAAGCTAATTAGCTCAATTGGAGCATTTCTAGCATGTTTGGTTGAAATTGGAAATTTACATTTTTCACTTTTGTCAAACAATTGCAATATTCTCTCAAAAAGCTAATTAGCTCAATTGGAGCATTTCAAGCATGTTTGGTTGAAATTGGAAATTTACATTTTTCACTTTTGTCAGACGTTTGTAATATTCTCACAATAAGCTAATTAGCTCAATTGGAGCATTTCTAGCATGTTTGGTTGAAATTGGAAATTTACATTTTTCATTTTTGTCAGACAATTGCAATATTCTCACAATAAGCTAATTAGCTCAATTGGAGCATTTCTAGCACGTTTGGTTGAAATTGGAAATTTACATTTTTCACTTTTGTCAGACGTTTGTAATATTCTCACAATAAGCTAATTAGCTCAATTGGAGCATTTCTAGCACGTTTGGTTGAAATTGGAAATTTACATTTTTCACTTTTGTCAAACAATTGCAATATTCTCTCAATAAGCTAATTAGCTCAATTGGAGCATTTCTAGCATGTTTGGTTGAAATTGGAATTTTAAATTTTTCACTTTTGTCAGACGTTTGTAATATTCTCACAATAAGCTAATTAGCTCAATTGGAGCATTTCTAGCACGTTTGGTTGAAATTGGAAATTTACATTTTTCACTTTTGTCAGACAATTGCAATATTCTCTCAATAAGCTAATTAGCTCAATTGGAGCATTTCTAGCATGTTTGGTTGAAATTGGAAATTTACATTTTTCAGTTTTGTCAGACGTTTGTAATATTCTCACAATAAGCTAATTAGCTCAATTGGAGCATTTCTAGCATGTTTGGTTGAAATTAGAAATTCACATTTTTCAGTGTTGTCAGACGTTTGTAATATTCTCACAATAAGCTAATTAGCTCAATTGGAGCATTTCTAGCATGTTTGGTTGAAATTGGAAATCTACATTTTTCAGTTTTGTCAGACGTTTGTAATATTCTCACAATAAGCTAATTAGCTCAATTGGAGCATTTCTAGCATGTTTGGTTGAAATTGGAAATTTACATTTTTCAGTTTTGTCAGACGTTTGTAAAATTCTTACAGTAGGCTTATTTGCGCAATTTGAGCATTTCTAGCATGTTTGGTTGAAATTGGAAATTTACATTTTTCACTTTTGTCAGACAATTGCAATATTCTCACAATAAGCTAATTAGCTCAATTGGAGCATTTCTAGCATGTTTGGTTGAAATTGGAAATTAACATTTTTGAGTGTTGTCAGACGTTTGTAATATTCTCACAATAAGCTAATTAGCTCAATTGGAGCATTTCTAGCATGTTTGGTTGAAATTGGAAATTTACATTTTTCACTTCTGTCAGACAATTGCAATATTCTCACAATAAGCTAATTAGCTCAATTGGAGCATTTCTAGCATGTTTGGTTTAAATTGGAAATTTACATTTTTCAATTTTGTTAGACGTTTGTAATATTCTCACAATAAGCTTAATTAGCTCAATTGGAGCATTTCTAGCATGTTTGGTTGAAATTGGAAATTTACATTTTTCACTTTTGTCAGACAATTGCAATATTCTCACAATAAGCTAATTAGCTCAATTGGAGCATTTCTAGCATGTTTGGTTGAAATTGGAAATTTACATTTTTCACTTTTGTCAGACGTTTGTAATATTCTCACAATAAGCTAATTAGCTCAATTGGAGCATTTCTAGCACGTTTGGTTGAATTTGGAAACTTACATTTTTCACTTTTGTCAGACGTTTGTAATATTCTCACAATAAGCTAATTAGCTCAATTGGAGCATTTCTAGCATGTTTGGTTGAAATTGCAAATTTACATTTTTCACTTCTGTCAGACGTTTGTAATATTCTCACAATAAGCTAATTAGCTCAATTGGAGCATTTCTAGCAAGTTTGGTTGAAATTGGAAATTTACATTTTTCACTTTTGTCAAACAATTGCAATATTTTCTCAATAAGCTAATTAGCTCAATTGGAGCATTTCTAGCATGTTTGGTTGAAATTGGAAATTTACATTTTTCACTTTTGTCAAACAATTGCAATATTCTCTCAAAAAGCTAATTAGCTCAATTGGAGCATTTCTAGCATGTTTGGTTGAAATTGGAAATTTACATTTTTCACTTTTGTCAGACGTTTGTAATATTCTCACAATAAGCTAATTAGCTCAATTGGAGCATTTCTAGCACGTTTGGTTGAAATTGGAAATTTACATTTTTCACTTTTGTCAGACAATTGCAATATTCTCACAATAAGCTAATTAGCTCAATTGGAGCATTTCTAGCATCTTCGGTTGAAATTGGAAATTTACATTTTTCAGTGTTGTCAGACGTTTGTAATATTCTCACAATAAGCTAATTAGCTCAATTGGAGCATTTCTAGCAAGTTTGGTTGAAATTGGAAATTTACATTTTTCACTTTTGTCAAACAATTGCAATATTCTCTCAATAAGCTAATTAGCTCAATTGGAGCATTTTTAGCATGTTTGGTTGAAATTGGAAATTTACTTTTTTCACTTTTGTCAGACAATTGCAATATTCTCACAATAAGCTAATTAGCTCAATTGGAGCATTTCTAGCATGTTTGGTTGAAATTGCAAATTTACATTTTTCACTTCTGTCAGACGTTTGTAATATTCTCACAATAAGCTAATTAGCTCAATTGGAGCATTTCTAGCAAGTTTGGTTGAAATTGGAAATTTACATTTTTCACTTTTGTCAAACAATTGCAATATTCTCTCAATAAGCTAATTAGCTCAATTGGAGCATTTCTAGCATGTTTGGTTGAAATTGGAAATTTACATTTTTCACTTTTGTCAAACAATTGCAATATTCTCTCAAAAAGCTAATTAGCTCAATTGGAGCATTTCTAGCATGTTTGGTTGAAATTGGAAATTTACATTTTTCACTTTTGTCAGACGTTTGTAATATTCTCACAATAAGCTAATTAGCTCAATTGTAGCATTTCTAGCACGTTTGGTTGAAATTGGAAATTTACATTTTTCACTTTTGTCAGACAATTGCAATATTCTCACAATAAGCTAATTAGCTCAATTGGAGCATTTCTAGCATCTTCGGTTGAAATTGGAAATTTACATTTTTCAGTGTTGTCAGACGTTTGTAATATTCTCACAATAAGCTAATTAGCTCAATTGGAGCATTTCTAGCAAGTTTGGTTGAAATTGGAAATTTACATTTTTCACTTTAGTCAAACAATTGCAATATTCTCTCAATAAGCTAATTAGCTCAATTGGAGCATTTCTAGCATGTTTGGTTGAAATTGGAAATTTACATTTTTCACTTTTGTCAGACAATTGCAATAATCTCACAGTAAGCTAATTAGCTCAATTGGAGCAAATCTAGCATGTTTGGTTGAAATTGGAAATCTACTTTTTTCACTTTTGTCAGACAATTGCAATATTCTCTCAATAAGCTAATTAGCTCATTTGGAGCATTTCTAGCATGTTTGGTTGAAGTTAGAAATTTACATTTTTCAGTGTTGTCAGACGTTTGAAATATTCTCACAATAAGCTAATTAGCTCAATTGGATCATTTTTAGCATGTTTGGTTGATACTGGAAATTTACATTTTTCAGATTTGTCAGACGTTTGTAAAATTCTTACAGTAGGCTTATTTGCGCAATTTGAGCATTTCTAGCATGTTTGGTTGAAATTGGAAATTTACTTTTTTCACTTTTGTCAGACAATTGCAATATTCTCACAATAAGCTAATTAGCTCAATTTGAGCATTTCTAGCATGTTTGGTTGAAATTGGAAATTTACATTTTTCAGTGTTGTCAGACGTTTGTAATATTCTCACAATAAGCTAATTAGCTAAATTGGAGCATTTCTAGCATGTTTGGTTGAATATGCAAATTTACATTTTTCACTTCTGTCAGACAATTGCAATATTCTCACAATAAGCTAATTAGCTCAATTGGAGCATTTCTAGCATGTTTGGTTGAAATTGGAAATTTACATTTTTCAATTTTGTTAGACGTTTGTAATATTTTCACAATATGTTAATTAGCTCAATTGGAGCATTTTTAGCATGTTTGGTTGAAATTGGAAATTTACATTTTTCACTTTTGTCAGACAATTGCAATATTCTCACAATAAGCTAATTAGCTCAATTGGAGCATTTCTAGCATGTTTGGTTGAAATTGGAAATTTACATTTTTCACATTTGTCAGACGTTTGTAATATTCTCACAATAACCTATTTAGCTCAATTGGAGCATTTTTAGCATGTTTGGTTGAAATTGGAAATTTACATTTTTCAGTTTTGTCAGACGTTTGTAAAATTCTTACAGTAGGCTTATTTGCGCAATTTGAGCATTTCTAGCATGTTTGGTTGAAATTGGAAATTTACTTTTTTCACTTTTGTCAGACAATTGCAATATTCTCACAATAAGCTAATTAGCTCAATTGGAGCATTTCTAGCATGTTTGGTTGAAATTGGAAATTTACATTTTTCAGTGTTGTCAGACGTATGTAATATTCTCACAATAAGCTAATTAGCTAAATTGGAGCATTTCTAGCATGTTTCGTTGAAATTGCAAATTTACATTTTTCACTTCTGTCAGACAATTGCAATATTCTCACAATAAGCTAATTAGCTCAATTGGAGCATTTCTAGCATGTTTGGTTGAAATTGGAAATTTACATTTTTCAATTTTGTTAGACGTTTGTAATATTCTCACAATAAGCTAATTAGCTCAATTGGAGCATTTCTAGCATGTTTGGTTGAAATTGGAAATTTACATTTTTCACTTTTGTCAGACAATTGCAATATTCTCACAATAAGCTAATTAGCTCAATTGGAGCATTTTTAGCATGTTTGGTTGAAATTGGAAATTTTCATTTTTCACTTTTGGCAGACGTTTGTAATATTCTCACAATAAGCTAATTAGCTCAATTGGAGCATTTCTAGCACGTTTGGTTGAAATTGGAAATTTAAATTTTTCACTTTTGTCAGACAATTGCAATATTCTCACAATAAGCTAATTAGCTCAATTGGAGCATTTCTAGCATGTTTGGTTGAAATTGCAAATTTACATTTTTCACTTCTGTCAGACAATTGCAATATTCTCACAATAAGCTAATTAGCTCAATTGGAGCATTTCTAGCATGTTTGGTTGAAATTGGAAATTTACATTTTTCAATTTTGTTAGACGTTTGTAATATTCTCACAATAAGCTAATTAGCTCAATTGGAGCATTTCTAGCATGTTTGGTTGAAATTGGAAATTTACATTTTTCACTTTTGTCCGACAATTGCAATATTCTCACAATAAGCTAATTAGCTCAATTGGAGCATTTCTAGCATGTTTGGTTGAAATTGGAAATTTACATTTTTCACTTTTGTCAGACGTTTGTAATATTCTCACAATAAGCTAATTAGCTCAATTGGAGCATTTCTAGCACGTTTGGTTGAAATTTGAAATTTACATTTTTCACTTTTGTCAAACAATTGCAATATTCTCTCAATAAGCTAATTAGCTCAATTGGAGCATTTCTAGCATGTTTGGTTGAAATTGGAAATTTACATTTTTCACTTTTGTCAGACGTTTGTAATATTCTCACAATAAGCTAATTAGCTCAATTGGAGCATTTCTAGCACGTTTGGTTGAAATTGGAAATTTACATTTTTCACTTTTGTCAGACAATTGCAATATTCTCACAATAAGCTAATTAGCTCAATTGGAGCATTTCTAGCATCTTCGGTTGAAATTGGAAATTTACATTTTTCAGTGTTGTCAGACGTTTGTAATATTCTCACAATAAGCTAATTAGCTCAATTGGAGCATTTCTAGCATGTTTGGTTGAAATTGGAAATTTACATTTTTCACTTTTGTCAGACAATTGCAATATTCTCTCAAAAAGCTAATTAGCTCATTTGGAGCATTTCTAGCATGTTTGGTTGAAATTAGAAATTTACATTTTTCAGTGTTGTCAGACGTTTGTAATATTCTCACAATAAGCTAATTAGCTCAATTGGAGCATTTCTAGCACGTTTGGTTGAAATTGGAAATTTACATTTTTCAGTGTTGTCAGACGTTTGTAATATTCTCACAATAAGCTAATTAGCTAAATTGGAGCATTTCTAGCATGTTTGGTTGAATATGCAAATTTACATTTTTCACTTCTGTCAGACAATTGCAATATTCTCACAATAAGCTAATTAGCTCAATTGGAGCATTTCTAGCATGTTTGGTTGAAATTGGAAATTTACATTTTTCAATTTTGTTAGACGTTTGTAATATTTTCACAATATGCTAATTAGCTCAATTGGAGCATTTTTAGCATGTTTGGTTGAAATTGGAAATTTACATTTTTCACTTTTGTCAGACAATTGCAATATTCTCACAATAAGCTAATTAGCTCAATTGGAGCATTTCTAGCATGTTTGGTTGAAATTGGAAATTTACATTTTTCACATTTGTCAGACGTTTGTAATATTCTCACAATAACCTATTTAGCTCAATTGGAGCATTTTTAGCATGTTTGGTTGAAATTGGAAATTTACATTTTTCAGTTTTGTCAGACGTTTGTAAAATTCTTACAGTAGGCTTATTTGCGCAATTTGAGCATTTCTAGCATGTTTGGTTGAAATTGGAAATTTACTTTTTTCACTTTTGTCAGACAATTGCAATATTCTCACAATAAGCTAATTAGCTCAATTGGAGCATTTCTAGCATGTTTGGTTGAAATTGGAAATTTACATTTTTCAGTGTTGTCAGACGTTTGTAATATTCTCACAATAAGCTAATTAGCTAAATTGGAGCATTTCTAGCATGTTTCGTTGAAATTGCAAATTTACATTTTTCACTTCTGTCAGACAATTGCAATATTCTCACAATAAGCTAATTAGCTCAATTGGAGCATTTCTAGCATGTTTGGTTGAAATTGGAAATTTACATTTTTCAATTTTGTTAGACGTTTGTAATATTCTCACAATAAGCTAATTAGCTCAATTGGAGCATTTCTAGCATGTTTGGTTGAAATTGGAAATTTACATTTTTCACTTTTGTCAGACAATTGCAATATTCTCACAATAAGCTAATTAGCTCAATTGGAGCATTTTTAGCATGTTTGGTTGAAATTGGAAATTTTCATTTTTCACTTTTGGCAGACGTTTGTAATATTCTCACAATAAGCTAATTAGCTCAATTGGAGCATTTCTAGCACGTTTGGTTGAAATTGGAAATTTAAATTTTTCACTTTTGTCAGACAATTGCAATATTCTCACAATAAGCTAATTAGCTCAATTGGAGCATTTCTAGCATGTTTGGTTGAAATTGCAAATTTACATTTTTCACTTCTGTCAGAAAATTGCAATATTCTCACAATAAGCTAATTAGCTCAATTGGAGCATTTCTAGCATGTTTGGTTGAAATTGGAAATTTACATTTTTCAATTTTGTTAGACGTTTGTAATATTCTCACAATAAGCTAATTAGCTCAATTGGAGCATTTCTAGCATGTTTGGTTGAAATTGGAAATTTACATTTTTCACTTTTGTCCGACAATTGCAATATTCTCACAATAAGCTAATTAGCTCAATTGGAGCATTTCTAGCATGTTTGGTTGAAATTGGAAATTTACATTTTTCACTTTTGTCAGACGTTTGTAATATTCTCACAATAAGCTAATTAGCTCAATTGGAGCATTTCTAGCACGTTTGGTTGAAATTTGAAATTTACATTTTTCACTTTTGTCAAACAATTGCAATATTCTCTCAATAAGCTAATTAGCTCAATTGGAGCATTTCTAGCATGTTTGGTTGAAATTGGAAATTTACATTTTTCACTTTTGTCAGACGTTTGTAATATTCTCACAATAAGCTAATTAGCTCAATTGGAGCATTTCTAGCACGTTTGGTTGAAATTGGAAATTTACATTTTTCACTTTTGTCAGACAATTGCAATATTCTCACAATAAGCTAATTAGCTCAATTGGAGCATTTCTAGCATCTTCGGTTGAAATTGGAAATTTACATTTTTCAGTGTTGTCAGACGTTTGTAATATTCTCACAATAAGCTAATTAGCTCAATTGGAGCATTTCTAGCATGTTTGGTTGAAATTGGAAATTTACATTTTTCACTTTTGTCAGACAATTGCAATATTCTCTCAATAAGCTAATTAACTCATTTGGAGCATTTCTAGCATGTTTGGTTGAAATTAGAAATTTACATTTTTCAGTGTTGTCAGACGTTTGTAATATTCTCACAATAAGCTAATTAGCTCAATTGGAGCATTTCTAGCACGTTTGGTTGAAATTGGAAATTTACATTTTTCACTTTTGTCAGACAATTGCAATATTCTCACAATAAGCTAATTAGTTCAATTGGAGCATTTCTAGCATCTTCGGTTGAAATTGGAAATTTACATTTTTCAGTGTTGTCAGACGTTTGTAATATTCTCACAATAGGCTAATTAGCTCAATTGGAGCATTTCTAGCATGTTTGGTTGAAATTGGAAATTTACATTTTTCACTTTTGTCAGACAATTGCAATAATCTCACAGTAAGCTAATTAGCTCAATTGGAGCAAATCTAGCATGTTTGGTTGAAATTGGAAATTTACATTTTTGACTTTTGTCAGACAATTGCAATATTCTCACAATAAGCTAACTAGCTCAATTGGAGCATTTCTAACATGTTTGGTTGAAATTGGAAATTTACTTTTTTCACTTTTGTCAGACAATTGCAATATTCTCTCAATAAGCTAATTAGCTCATTTGGAGCATTTCTAGCATGTTTGGTTGAAATTAGAAATTTACATTTTTCAGTGTTGTCAGACGTTTGTAATATTCTCACAATAAGCTAATTAGCTCAATTGGAGCATTTTTAGCATGTTTGGTTGATATTGGAAATTTACATTTTTCAGTTTTGTCAGACGTTTGTAAAATTCTTACAGTAGGCTTATTTGCGCATTTTGAGCATTTCTAGCATGTTTGGTTGAAATTGGAAATTTACTTTTTTCAATTTTGTCAGACAATTGCAATATTCTCACAATCAGCTAATTAGCTCAATTGGAGCATTTCTAGCATGTTTGGTTGAAATTGGAAATTTACATTTTTCAGTGTTGTCAGACGTTTGTAATATTCTCACAATAAGCTAATTTGCTAAATTGGAGCATTTCTAGCATGTTTGGTTGAAATTGCAAATTTACATTTTTCACTTCTGTTAGACAATTGCAATATTCTCACAATAAGCTAATTAGCTCAATTGGAGCATTTCTAGCATGTTTGGTTGAAATTGGAAATTTACATTTTTCAATTTTGTTAGACGTTTGTAATATTCTCACAATAAGCTAATTAGCTCAATTGGAGCATTTCTAGCATGTTTGGTTAAAATTGGAAATTTACATTTTTCACTTTTGTCAGACAATTGCAATATTCTCACAATAAGCTAATTAGCTCAATTGGAGCATTTCTAGCATGTTTGGTTGAAATTGGAAATTTACATTTTTCACTTTTGTCAGACGTTTGTAATATTCTCACAATAAGCTAATTAGCTCAATTGGAGCATTTTTAGCATGTTTGGTTGAAATTGGAAATTTACATTTTTCAGTTTTGTCAGACGTTTGTAAAATTCTTACAGTAGGCTTATTTGCGCAATTTGAGCATTTCTAGCATGTTTGGTTGAAATTGGAAAGTTACTTTTTTCACTTTTGTCAGACAATTGCAATATTCTCACAATAAGCTAATTAGCTCAATTGGAGCATTTCTAGCATGTTTGGTTGAAATTGGAAATTTACATTTTTCAGTGTTGTCAGACGTTTGTAATATTCTCACAATAAGCTAATTAGCTAAATTGGAGCATTTCTAGCATGTTTGGTTGAAATTGCAAATTTACATTTTTCACTTCTGTCAGACAATTGCAATATTCTCACAATAAGCTAATTAGCTCAATTGGAGCATTTCTAGCATGTTTGGTTGAAATTGGAAATTTACATTTTTCAATTTTGTTAGACGTTTGTAATATTCTCACAATAAGCTAATTAGCTCAATTGGAGCATTTCTAGCACGTTTGGTTGAAATTGGAAATTTACATTTTTCACTTTTGTCAGACAATTGCAATATTCTCACAATATGCTAATTAGCTCAATTGGAGCATTTCTAGCATGTTTGGTTGAAATTGGAAATTTACATTTTTCACTTTTGTCAGACGTTTGTAATATTCTCACAATAAGCTAATTAGCTCAATTGGAGCATTTCTAGCATGTTTGGTTGAAATTGGAAATTTACATTTTTCACTTTTGTCAACCAATTGCAATATTCTCTCAATAAGCTAATTAGCTCAATTGGAGCATTTCTAGCATGTTTGGTTGAAATTGGAAATTTACATTTTTCAGTGTTGTCAGACGTTTGTAATATTCTCACAATAAGCTAATTAGCTCAATTGGAGCATTTCTAGCATGTTTGGTTGAAATTGGAAATTTACATTTTTCACTTTTGTCAGACAATTGCAATAATCTCACAGTAAGCTAATTAGCTCAATTGGAGCAATTCTAGCATGTTTGGTTGAAATTAGAAATTTACATTTTTCACTTTTGTCAGAAAATTGCAATATTCTCACAATAAGCTAATTAGCTCAATTGGAGCATTTCTAGCATGTTTGGTTGAAATTGGAAATTTAAATTTTTCACTTTTGTCAGACAATTGCAATATTCTCTCAATAAGCTAATTAGCTCATTTGGAGCATTTCTAGCATGTTTGGTTGAAATTAGAAATTTACATTTTTCAGTGTTGTCAGACGTTTGTAATATTCTCACAATAAGCTAATTAGCTCAATTGGAGCATTTCTAGCATGTTTGGTTGAAATTGGAAATTTACATTTTTCAGTTTTGTCAGACGTTTGTAAAATTCTTACAGTAGGCTTATTTGCGCAATTTGAGCATTTCTAGCATGTTTGGTTGAAATTCGAAATTTACTTTTTTCACTTTTGTCAGACAATTGCAATATTCTCACAATAAGCTAATTAGCTCAATTGGAGCATTTCTAGTATGTTTGGTTGAAATTGGAAATTTACATTTTTCAGTGTTGTCAGACGTTTGTAATATTCTCACAATAAGCTAATTAGCCAAATTGGAGCATTTCTAGCATGTTTGGCTGAAATTGCAAATTTTCATTTTTCACTTCTGTCAGACAATTGCAATATTCTCACAATAAGCTAATTAGCTCAATTGGAGCATTTCTAGCATGTTTGGTTGAAATTGGAAATTTACATTTTTCAATTTTGTTAGACGTTTGTAATATTCTCACAATAAGCTAATTAGCTCAATTGGAGCATTTCTAGCATGTTTGGTTGAAATTGGAAATTTACATTTTTCACTTCTGTCAGACAATTGCAATATTCTCACAATAAGCTAATTAGCTCAATTGGAGCATTTCTAGCATGTTTGGTTGAAATTGGAAATTTACATTTTTCACTTTTGTCAAACAATTGCAATATTCTCTCAATAAGCTAATTAGCTCAATTGGAGCATTTCTAGCATGTTTGGTTGAAATTGGAAATTTACATTTTTCACTTGTGTCAGACGTTTGTAATATTCTCACAATAAGCTAATTAGCTCATTTGGAGCATTTCTAGCACGTTTGGTTGAAATTGGAAATTTACATTTTTCACTTTTGTCAGACAATTGCAATATTTTCTCAATAAGCTAATTAGCTCAATTGGAGCATTTCTAGCATGTTTGGTTGAAATTGGAAATTTACATTTTTCAGTTTTGTCAGACGTTTGTAATATTCTCACAATAAGCTAATTAGCTCAGTTGGAGCATTTCTAGCATGTTTGGTTTAAATTGGAAATTTACATTTTTCAGTGTTGTCAGACGTTTGTAATATTCTCACAATAAGCTAATTAGCTCAATTGGAGCATTTCTAGCATGTTTGGTTGAAATTGGAAATCTACATTTTTCAGTTTTGTCTGACGTTTGTAATATTCTCACAATAAGCTAATTAGCTCAATTGGAGCATTTCTAGCATGTTTGGTTGAAATTGGAAATTTACATTTTTCAGTTTTGTCAGACGTTTGTAAAATTCTTACAGTAGGCTTATTTGCGCAATTTGAGCATTTCTAGCATGTTTGGTTGAAATTGGAAATTTACATTTTTCACTTTTGTCAGACAATTGCAATATTCTCACAATAAGCTAATTAGCTCAATTGGAGCATTTCTAGCATGTTTGGTTGAAATTGGAAATTTACATTTTTCAGTGTTGTCAGACGTTTGTAATATTCTCACAATAAGCTAATTAGCTCAATTGGAGCATTTCTAGCATGTTTGGTTGAAATTGGAAATTTACATTTTTCACTTTTGTCAGACAATTGCAATATTCTCACAATAAGCTAATTAGCTCAATTGGAGCATTTCTCGCATGTTTGGTTGAAATTGGAAATTTACATTTTTCACTTTTGTCAGACAATTGCAATATTCTCTCAATAAGCTAATTAGCTCATTTGGAGCATTTCTAGCATGTTTGGTTGAAATTAGAAATTTACATTTTTCAGTGTTGTCAGACGTTTGTAATATTCTCACAATAAACTAATTAGCTCAATTGGAGCATTTTTAGCATGTTTGGTTGAAATTGGAAATTTACATTTTTCAGTTTTGTCAGACGTTTGTAATATTCTCACAATAAGCTAATTAGCTCAATTGGAGCATTTCTAGCATGTTTGGTTGAAATTGGAAATCTACATTTTTCAGTTTTGTCAGACGTTTGTAATATTCTCACAATAAGCTAATTAGCTCAATTGGAGAATTTCTAGCACATTTGGTTGAAATTGGAAATTTACATTTTTCAGTTTTGTCAGACGTTTGTAAAATTCTTACAGTAGGCTTATTTGCGCAATTTGAGCATTTCTAGCATGTTTGGTTGAAATTGGAAATTTACTTTTTTCACTTTTGTCAGACAATTGCAATATTCTCACAATAAGCTAATTAGCTCAATTGGAGCATTTCTAGCATGTTTGGTTGAAATTGGAAATTTACATTTTTCAGTGTTGTCAGACGTTTGTAATATTCTCACAATAAGCTAATTAGCTAAATTGGAGCATTTCTAGCATGTTTGGTTGAAGTTGGAATTTTACATTTTTCACTTTTGTCAGACGTTTGTAATATTCTCACAATAAGCTAATTAGCTCAATTGGAGCATATCTAGCACGTTTGGTTGAAATTGGAAATTTACATTTTTCACTTTTGTCAAACAATTGCAATATTCTCTCAATAAGCTAATTAGCTCAATTGGAGCATTTCTAGCATGTTCTGTTGAAGTTGGAATTTTACATTTTTCACTTTTGTCAGACGTTTGTAATATTCTCACAATAAGCTAATTAGCTCAATTGGAGCATTTCTAGCACGTTTGGTTGAAATTGGAAATTTACATTTTTCAGTTTTGTCAGACGTTTGTAATATTCTCACAATAAGCTAATTAGCTCAATTGGAGCATTTCTAGCATGTTTGGTTGAAATTGGAAATTTACATTTTTCAGTTTTGTCAGACGTTTGTAAAATTCTTACAGTAGGCTTATTTGCGCAATTTGAGCATTTCTAGCATGTTTGGTTGAAATTGGAAATTTACATTTTTCACTTTTGTCAGACAATTGCAATATTCTCACAATAAGCTAATTAGCTCAATTGGAGCATTTCTAGCATGTTTGGTTGAAATTGGAAATTTACATTTTTCAGTGTTGTCAGACGTTTGTAATATTCTCACAATAAGCTAATTAGCTCAATTGGAGCATTTCTAGCATGTTTGGTTGATATTGGAAATTTACATTTTTCACTTTTGTCAGACAATTGCAATATTCTCTCAATAAGCTAATTAGCTCATTTGGAGCATTTCTAGCATGTTTGGTTGAAATTAGAAATTTACATTTTTCAGTGTTGTCAGACGTTTGTAATATTCTCACAATAAGCTAATTAGCTCAATTGGAGCATTTTTAGCATGTTTGGTTGAAATTGGAAATTTACATTTTTCAGTTTTGTCAGACGTTTGTAATATTCTCACAATAAGCTAATTAGCTCAATTGGAGCATTTCTAGCATGTTTGGTTGAAATTGGAAATCTACATTTTTCAGTTTTGTCAGACGTTTGTAATATTCTCACAATAAGCTAATTAGCTCAATTGGAGCATTTCTAGCATGTTTGGTTGAAATTGGAAATTTACATTTTTCAGTTTTGTCAGACATTTGTAAAATTCTTACAGTAGGCTTATTTGCGCAATTTGAGCATTTCTAGCATGTTTGGTTGAAATTGGAAATTTACTTTTTTCACTTTTGTCAGACAATTGCAATAATCTCACAATAACCTAATTAGCTCAATTGGAGCATTTCTAGCATGTTCGGTTGAAATTGGAATTTTACATTTTTCACTTTTGTCAGACGTTTGTAATATTCTCACAATAAGCTAATTAGCTCAATTGGAGCATTTCTAGCGCGTTTGGTTGAAATTGGAAATTTACATTTTTCACTTTTGTCAAACAATTGCAATATTCTCTCAATAAGCTAATTAGCTCAATTGGAGCATTTCTAGCATGTTTGGTTGAAATTGGAATTTTACATTTTTCACTTTTGTCAGACAATTGCAATATTCTCTCAATAAGCTAATTAGCTCAATTGGAGCATTTCTAGCATGTTCGGTTGAAATTGGAATTTTACATTTTTCAGTTTTGTCAGACGTTTGTAATATTCTCACAATAAGCTAATTAGCTCAATTGGAGCATTTCTAGCACGTTTGGTTGAAATTGGAAATTTACATTTTTCACTTTTGTCAAACAATTTCAATATTCTCTCAATAATCTAATTAGCTCAATTGGAGCATTTCTAGCATGTTTGGTTGAAATTGGAAATTTACATTTTTCAGTGTTGTCAGACGTTTGTAATATTCTCACAATAAGCTAATTAGCTCAATTGGAGCATTTCTAGCATGTTTGGTTGAAATTGGAAATCAACATTTTTCAGTTTTGTCAGACGTTTGTAATATTCTCACAATAAGCTAATTGGCTCAATTGGAGCATTTCTAGCATGTTTGGTTGAAATTGGAAATTTACATTTTTCAGTTTTGTCAGACGTTTGTAAAATTCTTACAGTAGGCTTATTTGCGCAATTTGAGCATTTCTAGCATGTTTGGTGTAAATTGGAAATTTACATTTTTCACTTTTGTCAGACAATTGCAATATTCTCACAATAAGCTAATTAGCTCAATTGGAGCATTTCTAGCATGTTTGGTTGAAATTGGAAATTTACATTTTTCAGTGTTGTCAGACGTTTGTAATATTCTCACAATAAGCTAATTAGCTCAATTGGAGCATTTCTAGCATGTTTGGTTGAAATTGGAAATTTACATTTTTCACTTTTGTCAGACAATTGCAATATTCTCACAATAAGCTAATTAGCTCAATTGGAGCATTTCTAGCATGTTTGGTTGAAATTGGAAATTTACATTTTTCACTTTTGTCAGACAATTGCAATATTCTCTCAATAAGCTAATTAGCTCATTTGGAGCATTTCTAGCATGTTTGGTTGAAATTAGAAATTTACATTTTTCAGTGTTGTCAGACGTTTGTAATATTCTCACAATAAGCTAATTAGCTCAATTGGAGCATTTTTAGCATGTTTGGTTGAAATTGGAAATTTACATTTTTCAGTTTTGTCAGACGTTTGTAATATTCTCACAATAAGCTAATTAGCTCAATTGGAGCATTTCTAGCATGTTTGGTTGAAATTGGAAATCTACATTTTTCAGTTTTGTCAGACGTTTGTAATATTCTCACAATAAGCTAATTAGCTCAATTGGAGCATTTCTAGCGCGTTTGGTTGAAATTGGAAATTTACATTTTTCACTTTTGTCAAACAATTGCAATATTCTCTCAATATGCTAATTAGCTCAATTGGAGCATTTCTAGCATGTTTGGTTGAAATTGGAAATTTACATTTTTCACTTTTGTCAAACAATTGCAATATTCTCTCAATAAGCTAATTAGCTCAATTGGAGCATTTCTAGCATGTTCGGTTGAAATTGGAATTTTACATTTTTCACTTTTGTCAGACGTTTGTAATATTCTCACAATAAGCTAATTAGCTCAATTGGAGCATTTCTAGCACGTTTGGTTGAAATTGGAAATTTACATTTTTCACTTTTGTCAAACAATTGCAATATTCTCTCAATAAGCTAATTAGCTCAATTGGAGCATTTCTAGCATGTTTGGTTGAAATTGGAAATTTACATTTTTCAGTGTTGTCAGACGTTTGTAATATTCTCACAATAAGCTAATTAGCTCAATTGGAGCATTTCTATCATGTTTGGTTGAAATTGGAAATCAACATTTTTCAGTTTTGTCAGACGTTTGTAATATTCTCACAATAAGCTAATTAGCTCAATTGGAGCATTTCTAGCATGTTTGGTTGAAATTGGAAATTTACATTTTTCAGTTTTGTCAGACGTTTGTAAAATTCTTACAGTAGGCTTATTTACGCAATTTGAGCATTTCTAGCATGTTTGGTTGAAATTGGAAATTTACATTTTTCACTTTTGTCAGACAATTGCAATATTCTCACAATAAGCTAATTAGCTCAATTGGAGCATTTCTAGCATGTTTGGTTGAAATTGGAAATTTACATTTTTCAGTGTTGTCAGACGTTTGTAATATTCTCACAATAAGCTAATTAGCTCAATTGGAGCATTTCTAGCATGTTTGGTTGAAATTGGAAATTTACATTTTTCACTTTTGTCAGACAATTGCAATATTCTCACAATAAGCTAATTAGCTCAATTGGAGCATTTCTAGCATGTTTGGTTGAAATTGGAAATTTACATTTTTCACTTTTGTCAGACAATTGCAATATTCTCTCAATAAGCTAATTAGCTCATTTGGAGCATTTCTAGCATGTTTGGTTGAAATTAGAAATTTACATTTTTCAGTGTTGTCAGACGTTTGTAATATTCTCACAATAAGCTAATTAGCTCAATTGGAGCATTTTTAGCATGTTTGGTTGAAATTGGAAATCTACATTTTTCAGTTTTGTCAGACGTTTGTAATATTCTCACAATAAGCTAATTAGCTCAATTGGAGCATTTCTAGCATGTTTGGTTGAAATTGGAAATCTACATTTTTCAGTTTTGTCAGACGTTTGTAATATTCTCACAATAAGCTAATTAGCTCAATTGGAGCATTTCTAGCATGTTTGGTTGAAATTGGAAATTTACATTTTTCAGTTTTGTCAGACGTTTGTAAAATTCTTACAGTAGGCTTATTTGCGCAATTTGAGCATTTCTAGCATGTTTGGTTGAAATTGGAAATTTACATTTTTCACTTTTGTCAGACAATTGCAATATTCTCACAATAAGCTAATTAGCTCAATTGGAGCATTTCTAGCATGTTTGGTTGAAATTGGAAATTTACATTTTTCACTTTTGTCAGACAATTGCAATATTCTCTCAATAAGCTAATTAGCTCATTTGGAGCATTTCTAGCATGTTTGGTTGAAATTAGAAATTTACATTTTTCAGTGTTGTCAGACGTTTGTAATATTCTCACAATAAGCTAATTAGCTCAATTGGAGCATTTTTAGCATGTTTGGTTGAAATTGGAAATCAACATTTTTCAGTTTTGTCAGACGTTTGTAATATTCTCACAATAAGCTAATTAGCTCAATTGGAGCATTTCTAGCATGTTTGGTTGAAATTGGAAATCTACATTTTTCAGTTTTGTCAGACGTTTGTAATATTCTCACAATAAGCTAATTAGCTCAATTGGAGCATTTCTAGCGCGTTTGGTTGAAATTGGAAATTTACATTTTTCACTTTTGTCAAACAATTGCAATATTCTCTCAATAAGCTAATTAGCTCAATTGGAGCATTTCTAGCATGTTTGGTTGAAATTGGAAATTTACATTTTTCACTTTTGTCAGACGTTTGTAATATTCTCACAATAAGCTAATTAGCTCAATTGGAGCATTTCTAGCATGTTCGATTGAAATTGGAATTTTACATTTTTCACTTTTGTCAGACGTTTGTAATATTCTCACAATAAGCTAATTAGCTCAATTGGAGCATTTCTAGCATGTTTGGTTGAAATTGGAAATTTACATTTTTCAGTTTTGTCAGACGTTTGTAAAATTCTTACAGTAGGCTTATTTGCGCAATTTGAGCATTTCTAGCATGTTTGGTTGAAATTGGAACTTTACATTTTTCACTTTTGTCAGACAATTGCAATATTCTCACAATAAGCTAATTAGCTCAATTGGAGCATTTCTAGCATGTTTGGTTGAAATTGGAAATTTACATTTTTCAGTGTTGTCAGACGTTTGTAATATTCTCACAATAAGCTAATTAGCTCAATTGGAGCATTTCTAGCACGTTTGGTTGAAATTGGAAATTTACATTTTTCACTTTTGTCAGACAATTGCAATATTCTCACAATAAGCTAATTAGCTCAATTGGAGCATTTCTAGCATGTTTGGTTGAAATTGGAAATTTACATTTTTCACTTTTGTCAGACAATTGCAATATTCTCTCAATAAGCTAATTAGCTCATTTGGAGCATTTCTAGCATGTTTGGTTGAAATTAGAAACTTACATTTTTCAGTGTTGTCAGACGTTTGTAATATTCTCACAATAAGCTAATTAGCTCAATTGGAGCATTTTTAGCATGTTTGGTTGAAATTGGAAATTTACATTTTTCAGTTTTGTCAGACGTTTGTAATATTCTCACAATAAGCTAATTAGCTCAATTGGAGCATTTCTAGCATGTTTGGTTGAAATTGGAAATCTACATTTTTCAGTTTTGTCAGATGTTTGTAATATTCTCACAATAAGCTAATTAGCTCAATTGGAGCATTTCTAGCATGTTTGGTTGAAATTGGAAATTTACATTTTTCAGTTTTGTCAGACGTTTGTAAAATTCTTACAGTAGGCTTATTTGCGCAATTTGAGCATTTCTAGCATGTTTGGTTGAAATTGGAAATTTAGTTTTTCACTTTTGTCAGACAATTGCAATATTCTCACAATAAGCTAATTAGCTCAATTGGAGCATTTCTAGCATGTTTGGTTGAAATTGGAAATCTACATTTTTCAGTTTTGTCAGACGTTTGTAATATTCTCACAATAAGCTAATTAGCTCAATTGGAGCATTTCTAGCATGTTTGGTTGAAATTGGAAATTTACATTTTTCAGTTTTGTCAGACGTTTGTAAAATTCTTACAGTAGGCTTATTTGCGCAATTTGAGCATTTCTAGCATGTTTGGTTGAAATTGGAAATTTACTTTTTTCACTTTTGTCAGACGTTTTTAATATTCTCACAATAAGCTAATTAGCTCAATTGGAGCATTTCTAGCATCTTCGGTTGAAATTGGAAATTTACATTTTTCAGTGTTGTCAGACATTTGTAATATTCTCACAATAAGCTAATTAGCTCAATTGGAGCATTTCTAGCATGTTTGGTTGAAATTGGAAATTTACATTTTTCACTTTTGTCAGACAATTGCAATAATCTCACAGTAAGCTAATTAGCTCAATTGGAGCAATTCTAGCATGTTTGGTTGAAATTAGAAATTTACATTTTTCAGTTTTGTCAAACAATTGCAATATTCTCACAATAAGCTAATTAGCTCAATTGGAGCATTTCTAGCATGTTTGGTTGAAATTGGAAATTTACATTTTTCACTTTTGTCAGACAATTGCAATATTCTCTCAATAAGCTAATTAGCTCATTTGGAGCATTTCTAGCATGTTTGGTTGAAATTAGAAATTTACATTTTTCAGTGTTGTCAGACGTTTGTAATATTCTCACAATAAGCTAATTAGCTCAATTGGAGCATTTCTAGCATGTTTGGTTGAAATTGGAAATTTACATTTTTCAGTTTTGTCAGACGTTTGTAAAATTCTTACAGTAGGCTTATTTGCGCAATTTGAGCATTTCTAGCATGTTTGGTTGAAATTCGAAATTTACTTTTTTCACTTTTGTCAGACAATTGCAATATTCTCACAATAAGCTAATTAGCTCAATTGGAGCATTTCTAGCATGTTTGGTTGAAATTGGAAATTTACATTTTTCAGTGTTGTCAGACGTTTGTAATATTCTCACAATAAGCTAATTAGCCAAATTGGAGCATTTCTAGCATGTTTGGCTGAAATTGGAAATTTACATTTTTCACTTCTGTCAGACAATTGCAATATTCTCACAATAAGCTAATTAGCTCAATTGGAGCATTTCTAGCATGTTTGGTTGAAATTGGAAATTTACATTTTTCAATTTTGTTAGACGTTTGTAATATTCTCACAATAAGCTAATTAGCTCAATTGGAGCATTTCTAGCATGTTTGGTTGAAATTGGAAATTTACATTTTTCACTTCTGTCAGACGTTTGTAAAATTCTTACAGTAGGCTGATTTGCGCAATTTGAGCATTTCTAGCATGTTTTGTTGAAATTGGAAATTTACATTTTTCACTTTTGTCAGACAATTGCAATATTCTCACAATAAGCTAATTAGCTCAATTGGAGCATTTCTAGCATGTTTGGTTGAAATTGGAAATTTACATTTTTCACTTTTGTCAGACGTTTGTAAAACTCTTACAGTAGGCTGATTTGCGCAATTTGAGCATTTCTAGCATGTTTTGTTGAAATTGGAAATTTACATTTTTCACTTTTGTCAGACAATTGCAATATTCTCACAATAAGCTAATTAGCTCAATTGGAGCATTTCTAGCATGTTTGGTTGAAATTGGAAATTTACATTTTTCAGTGTTGTCAGACGTTTGTAATATTCTCACAATAAGCTAATTAGCTCAATTGGAGCATTTTTAGCATGTTTGGTTGAAATTGGAAATTTACATTTTTCAGTTTTGTCAGACGTTTGTAATATTCTCACAATAAGCTAATTAGCCCAATTGGAGCACTTCTAGCATGTTTGGTTGAAATTGGAAATCTACATTTTTCAGTTTTGTCAGACGTTTGTAATATTTTCACAATAAGCTAATTAGCTCAATTGGAGCATTTCTAGCATGTTTGGTTGAAATTGGAAATTTACATTTTTCACTTTTGTCAGACGTTTGTAAAATTCTTACAGTAGCTTATTTGCGCAATTTGAGCATTTCTAGCATGTTTGGTTGAAATTGGAAATTTACTTTTTTCACTTTTGTCAGACAATTGCAATATTCTCACAATAAGCTAATTAGCTCAATTGGAGCATTTCTAGCATGTTCGGTTGAAATTGGAATTTTACATTTTTCACTTTTGTCAGACGTTTGTAATATTCTCACAATAAGCTAATTAGCTCAATTGGAGCATTTCTAGCGCGTTTGGTTGAAATTGGAAATTTACATTTTCCACTTTTGTCAGACAATTGCAATATTCTCACAATAAGCTAATTAGCTCATTTGGAGCATTTTTAGCATGTTTGGTTGAAATTGGAAATTTACATTTTTCAGTTTTGTCAGACGTTTGTAATATTCTCACAATAAGCTAATTAGCTCAATTGGAGCATTTCTAGCATGTTTGGTTGAAATTGGAAATCTACATTTTTCAGTTTTGTCAGACGTTTGTAATATTCTCACAATAAGCTAATTAGCTCAATTGGAGCATTTCTAGCATGTTTGGTTGAAATTGGAAATTTACATTTTTCAGTCTTGTCAGACGTTTGTAAAATTCTTACAGTAGGCTTATTTGCGCAATTTGAGCATTTCTAGCATGTTTGGTTGAAATTGGAAATTTACTTTTTTCACTTTTGTCAGACAATTGCAATATTCTCACAATAAGCTAATTAGCTCATTTGGAGCATTTCTAGCATGTTTGGTTGAAATTAGAAATTTACATTTTTCAGTGTTGTCAGACGTTTGTAATATTCTCACAATAAGCTAATTAGCTCAATTGGAGCATTTTTAGCATGTTTGGTTGAAATTGGAAATTTACATTTTTCAGTTTTGTCAGACGTTTGTAATATTCTCACAATAAGCTAATTAGCTCAATTGGAGCATTTCTAGCATGTTTGGTTGAAATTGGAAATCTACATTTTTCAGTTTTGTCAGACGTTTGTAATATTCTCACAATAAGCTAATTAGCTCAATTGGAGCATTTCTAGCGCGTTTGGTTGAAATTGGAAATTTACATTTTTCACTTTTGTCAAACAATTGCAATATTCTCTCAATAAGCTAATTAGCTCAATTGGAGCATTTCTAGCATGTTTGGTTGAAATTGGAAATTTACATTTTTCAGTGTTGTCAGACGTTTGTAATATTCTCACAATAAGCTAATTAGCTCAATTGGAGCATTTCTAGCATGTTTGGTTGAAATTGGAAATCTACATTTTTCAGTTTTGTCAGACGTTTGTAATATTCTCACAATAAGCTAATTAGCTCAATTGGAGCATTTCTAGCATGTTTGGTTGAAATTGGAAATTTACATTTTTTACTTTTGTCAGACGTTTGTAAAATTCTTACAGTAGGCTGATTTGCGCAATTTGAGCATTTCTGGCATGTTTTGTTGAAATTGGAAATTTACATTTTTCACTTTTGTCAGACAATTGCAATATTCTCACAATAAGCTAATTAGCTCAATTGGAGCATTTCTAGCATGTTTGGTTGAAATTGGAAATTTACATTTTTCAGTGTTGTCAGACGTTTGTAATATTCTCACAATAAGCTAATTAGCTCAATTGGAGCATTTTTAGCATGTTTGGTTGAAATTGGAAATTTACATTTTTCAGTTTTGTCAGACGTTTGTAATATTCTCACAATAAGCTAATTAGCTCAATTGGAGCATTTCTAGCATGTTTGGTTGAAATTGGAAATCTACATTTTTCAGTTTTGTCAGACGTTTGTAATATTCTCACAATAAGCTAATTAGCTCAATTGGAGCATTTCTAGCATGTTTGGTTGAAATTGGAAATTTACATTTTTCAGTTTTGTCAGACGTTTGTAAAATTCTTACAGTAGGCTTATTTGGGCAATTTGAGCATTTCTAGCATGTTTGGTTGAAATTGGAAATTTACTTTTTTCACTTTTGTCAGACGTTTGTAATATTCTCACAATAAGCTAATTAGCTCAATTGGAGCATTTCTAGCATCTTCGGTTGAAATTGGAAATTTACATTTTTCAGTGTTGTCAGACGTTTGTAATATTCTCACAATAAGCTAATTAGCTCAATTGGAGCATTTCTAGCATGTTTGGTTGAAATTGGAAATTTACATTTTTCACTTTTGTCAGACAATTGCAATAATCTCACAGTAAGCTAATTAGCTCAATTGGAGCAATTCTAGCATGTTTGGTTGAAATTAGAAATTTACATTTTTCAGTTTTGTCAGACAATTGCAATATTCTCACAATAAGCTAATTAGCTCAATTGGAGCATTTCTAGCATGTTTGGTTGAAATTGGAAATTTACATTTTTCACTTTTGTCAGACAATTGCAATATTCTCTCAATAAGCTAATTAGCTCATTTGGAGCATTTCTAGCATGTTTGGTTGAAATTAGAAATTTACATTTTTCAGTGTTGTCAGACGTTTGTAATATTCTCACAATAAGCTAATTAGCTCAATTGGAGCATTTCTAGCATGTTTGGTTGAAATTGGAAATTTACATTTTTCAGTTTTGTCAGACGTTTGTAAAATTCTTACAGTAGGCTTATTTGCGCAATTTGAGCATTTCTAGCATGTTTGGTTGAAATTCGAAATTTACTTTTTTCACTTTTGTCAGACAATTGCAATATTCTCACAATAAGCTAATTAGCTCAATTGGAGCATTTCTAGCATGTTTGGTTGAAATTGGAAATTTACATTTTTCAGTGTTGTCAGACGTTTGTAATATTCTCACAATAAGCTAATTAGCCAAATTGGAGCATTTCTAGCATGTTTGGCTGAAATTGGAAATTTACATTTTTCACTTCTGTCAGACAATTGCAAAATTCTCTCAATAAGCTAATTAGCTCATTTGGAGCATTTCTAGCATGTTTGGTTGAAATTAGAAATTTACATTTTTCAGTTTTGTCAGACGTTTGTAATATTCTCATAATAAGCTAATTAGCTCAATTGGAGCATTTTTAGCATGTTTGGTTGAAATTGGAAATTTACATTTTTCAGTTTTGTCAGACGTTTGTAATATTCTCACAATAAGCTAATTAGCTCAATTGGAGCATTTCTAGCATGTTTGGTTGAAATTGGAAATCTACATTTTTCAGTTTTGTCAGACGTTTGTAATTTTCTCACAATAAGCTAATTAGCTCAATTGGAGCATTTCTAGCATGTTTGGTTGAAATTGGAAATTTACATTTTTCAGTTTTGTCAGACGTTTGTAAAATTCTTACAGTAGGCTTATTTGCGCAATTTGAGCATTTCTAGCATGTTTGGTTGAAATTGGAAATTTACTTTTTTCACTTTTGTCAGACGTTTGTAATATTCTCACAATAAGCTAATTAGCTCAATTGGAGCATTTCTAGCATCTTCGGTTGAAATTGGAAATTTACATTTTTCAGTGTTGTCAGACGTTTGTAATATTCTCACAATAAGCTAATTAGCTCAATTGGAGCATTTCTAGCATGTTTGGTTGAAATTGGAAATTTACATTTTTCACTTTTGTCAGACAATTGCAATAATCTCACAGTAAGCTAATTAGCTCAATTGGAGCAATTCTAGCATGTTTGGTTGAAATTAGAAATTTACATTTTTCAGTTTTGTCAGACAATTGCAATATTCTCACAATAAGCTAATTAGCTCAATTGGAGCATTTCTAGCATGTTTGGTTGAAATTGGAAATTTACATTTTTCACTTTTGTCAGACAATTGCAATATTCTCTCAATAAGCTAATTAGCTCATTTGGAGCATTTCTAGCATGTTTGGTTGAAATTAGAAATTTACATTTTTCAGTGTTGTCAGACCTTTGTAATATTCTCACAATAAGCTAATTAGCTCAATTGGAGCATTTCTAGCATGTTTGGTTGAAATTGGAAATTTACATTTTTCAGTTTTGTCAGACGTTTGTAAAATTCTTACAGTAGGCTTATTTGCGCAATTTGAGCATTTCTAGCATGTTTGGTTGAAATTCGAAATTTACTTTTTTCACTTTTGTCAGACAATTGCAATATTCTCACAATAAGCTAATTAGCTCAATTGGAGCATTTCTAGCATGTTTGGTTGAAATTGGAAATTTACATTTTTCAGTGTTGTCAGACGTTTGTAATATTCTCACAATAAGCTAATTAGCCAAATTGGAGCATTTCTAGCATGTTTGGCTGAAATTGGAAATTTACATTTTTCACTTCTGTCAGACAATTGCAATATTCTCACAATAAGCTAATTAGCTCAATTGGAGCATTTCTACCATGTTTGGTTGAAATTGGAAATTTACATTTTTCAATTTTGTTAGACGTTTGTAATATTCTCACAATAAGCTAATTAGCTCAATTGGAGCATTTCGAGCATGTTTGGTTGAAATTGGAAATTTACATTTTTCACTTCTGTCAGACGTTTGTAAAATTCTTACAGTAGGCTGATTTGCGCAATTTGAGCATTTCTAGCATGTTTTGTTGAAATTGGAAATTTACATTTTTCACTTTTGTCAGACAATTGCAATATTCTCACAATAAGCTAATTAGCTCAATTGGAGCATTTCTAGCATGTTTGGTTGAAATTGGAAATTTACATTTTTCACTTTTGTCAGACGTTTGTAATATTCTCACAATAAGCTAATTAGCTCAATTGGAGCATTTCTAGCATGTTTGGTTGAAATTGGAAATCTACATTTTTCAGTTTTGTCAGACGTTTGTAATATTCTCACAATAAGCTAATTAGCTCAATTGGAGCATTTCTAGCATGTTTGGTTGAAATTGGAAATTTACATTTTTCAGTTTTGTCAGACGTTTGTAAAATTCTTACAGTAGGCTTATTTGCGCAATTTGAGCATTTCTAGCATGTTTGGTTGAAATTGGAAATTTACTTTTTTCACTTTTGTCAGACAATTGCAATATTCTCACAATAAGCTAATTAGCTCAATTGGAGCATTTCTAGCATGTTCGGTTGAAATTGGAATTTTACATTTTTCACTTTTGTCAGACGTTTGTAATATTCTCACAATAAGCTAATTAGCTCAATTGGAGCATTTCTAGCGCGTTTGGTTGAAATTGGAAATTTACATTTTTCACTTTTGTCAAACAATTGCAATATTCTCACAATAAGCTAATTAGCTCATTTGGAGCATTTTTAGCATGTTTGGTTGAAATTGGAAATTTACATTTTTCAGTTTTGTCAGACGTTTGTAATATTCTCACAATAAGCTAATTAGCTCAATTGGAGCATTTCTAGCATGTTTGGTTGAAATTGGAAATCTACATTTTTCAGTTTTGTCAGACGTTTGTAATATTCTCACAATAAGCTAATTAGCTCAATTGGAGCATTTCTAGCATGTTTGGTTGAAATTGGAAATTTACATTTTTCAGTTTTGTCAGACGTTTGTAAAATTCTTACAGTAGGCTTATTTGCGCAATTTGAGCATTTCTAGCATGTTTGGTTGAAATTGGAAATTTACTTTTTTCACTTTTGTCAGACAATTGCAATATTCTCACAATAAGCTAATTAGCTCATTTGGAGCATTTCTAGCATGTTTGGTTGAAATTAGAAATTTACATTTTTCAGTGTTGTCAGGCGTTTGTAATATTCTCACAATAAGCTAATTAGCCAAATTGGAGCATTTCTAGCATGTTTGGCTGAAATTGGAAATTTACATTTTTCACTTCTGTCAGACAATTGCAATATTCTCACAATAAGCTAATTAGCTCAATTGGAGCATTTCTACCATGTTTGGTTGAAATTGGAAATTTACATTTTTCAATTTTGTTAGACGTTTGTAATATTCTCACAATAAGCTAATTAGCTCAATTGGAGCATTTCGAGCATGTTTGGTTGAAATTGGAAATTTACATTTTTCACTTCTGTCAGACGTTTGTAAAATTCTTACAGTAGGCTGATTTGCGCAATTTGAGCATTTCTAGCATGTTTTGTTGAAATTGGAAATTTACATTTTTCACTTTTGTCAGACAATTGCAATATTCTCACAATAAGCTAATTAGCTCAATTGGAGCATTTCTAGCATGTTTGGTTGAAATTGGAAATTTACATTTTTCAGTTTTGTCAGACGTTTGTAATATTCTCACAATAAGCTAATTAGCTCAATTGGAGCATTTCTAGCATGTTTGGTTGAAATTGGAAATTTACATTTTTCAGTGTTGTCAGACGTTTGTAATATTCTCACAATAAGCTAATTAGCTCAATTGGAGCATTTCTAGCATGTTTGGTTGAAATTGGAAATCTACATTTTTCAGTTTTGTCAGACGTTTGTAATATTCTCACAATAAGCTAATTAGCTCAATTGGAGCATTTCTAGCATGTTTGGTTGAAATTGGAAATTTACATTTTTTACTTTTGTCAGACGTTTGTAAAATTCTTACAGTAGGCTGATTTGCGCAATTTGAGCATTTCTAGCATGTTTTGTTGAAATTGGAAATTTACATTTTTCACTTTTGTCAGACAATTGCAATATTCTCACAATAAGCTAATTAGCTCAATTGGAGCATTTCTAGCATGTTTGGTTGAAATTGGAAATTTACATTTTTCAGTGTTGTCAGACGTTTGTAATATTCTCACAATAAGCTAATTAGCTCAATTGGAGCATTTTTAGCATGTTTGGTTGAAATTGGAAATTTACATTTTTCAGTTTTGTCAGACGTTTGTAATATTCTCACAATAAGCTAATTAGCTCAATTGGAGCATTTCTAGCATGTTTGGTTGAAATTGGAAATCTACATTTTTCAGTTTTGTCAGACGTTTGTAATTTTCTCACAATAAGCTAATTAGCTCAATTGGAGCATTTCTAGCATGTTTGGTTGAAATTGGAAATTTACATTTTTCAGTTTTGTCAGACGTTTGTAAAATTCTTACAGTAGGCTTATTTGCGCAATTTGAGCATTTCTAGCATGTTTGGTTGAAATTGGAAATTTACTTTTTTCACTTTTGTCAGACGTTTGTAATATTCTCACAATAAGCTAATTAGCTCAATTGGAGCATTTCTAGCATCTTCGGTTGAAATTGGAAATTTACATTTTTCAGTGTTGTCAGACGTTTGTAATATTCTCACAATAAGCTAATTAGCTCAATTGGAGCATTTCTAGCATGTTTGGTTGAAATTGGAAATTTACATTTTTCACTTTTGTCAGACAATTGCAATAATCTCACAGTAAGCTAATTAGCTCAATTGGAGCAATTCTAGCATGTTTGGTTGAAATTAGAAATTTACATTTTTCAGTTTTGTCAGACAATTGCAATATTCTCACAATAAGCTAATTAGCTCAATTGGAGCATTTCTAGCATGTTTGGTTGAAATTGGAAATTTACATTTTTCACTTTTGTCAGACAATTGCAATATTCTCTCAATAAGCTAATTAGCTCATTTGGAGCATTTCTAGCATGTTTGGTTGAAATTAGAAATTTACATTTTTCAGTGTTGTCAGACCTTTGTAATATTCTCACAATAAGCTAAATAGCTCAATTGGAGCATTTCTAGCATGTTTGGTTGAAGTTGGAAATTTACATTTTTCAGTTTTGTCAGACGTTTGTAAAATTCTTACAGTAGGCTTATTTGCGCAATTTGAGCATTTCTAGCATGTTTGGTTGAAATTCGAAATTTACTTTTTTCACTTTTGTCAGACAATTGCAATATTCTCACAATAAGCTAATTAGCTCAATTGGAGCATTTCTAGCATGTTTGGTTGAAATTGGAAATTTACATTTTTCAGTGTTGTCAGACGTTTGTAATATTCTCACAATAAGCTAATTAGCCAAATTGGAGCATTTCTAGCATGTTTGGCTGAAATTGGAAATTTACATTTTTCACTTCTGTCAGACAATTGCAATATTCTCACAATAAGCTAATTAGCTCAATTGGAGCATTTCGAGCATGTTTGGTTGAAATTGGAAATTTACATTTTTCACTTCTGTCAGACGTTTGTAAAATTCTTACAGTAGGCTGATTTGCGCAATTTGAGCATTTCTAGCATGTTTTGTTGAAATTGGAAATTTACATTTTTCACTTTTGTCAGACAATTGCAATATTCTCACAATAAGCTAATTAGCTCAATTGGAGCATTTCTAGCATGTTTGGTTGAAATTGGAAATTTACATTTTTCACTTTTGTCAGACGTTTGTAATATTCTCACAATAAGCTAATTAGCTCAATTGGAGCATTTCTAGCATGTTTGGTTGAAATTGGAAATCTACATTTTTCAGTTTTGTCAGACGTTTGTAATATTCTCACAATAAGCTAATTAGCTCAATTGGAGCATTTCTAGCATGTTTGGTTGAAATTGGAAATTTACATTTTTCAGTTTTGTCAGACGTTTGTAAAATTCTTACAGTAGGCTTATTTGCGCAATTTGAGCATTTCTAGCATGTTTGGTTGAAATTGGAAATTTACTTTTTTCACTTTTGTCAGACAATTGCAATATTCTCACAATAAGCTAATTAGCTCAATTGGAGCATTTCTAGCATGTTCGGTTGAAATTGGAATTTTACATTTTTCACTTTTGTCAGACGTTTGTAATATTCTCACAATAAGCTAATTAGCTCAATTGGAGCATTTCTAGCGCGTTTGGTTGAAATTGGAAATTTACATTTTTCACTTTTGTCAAACAATTGCAATATTCTCACAATAAGCTAATTAGCTCATTTGGAGCATTTTTAGCATGTTTGGTTGAAATTGGAAATTTTCATTTTTCAGTTTTGTCAGACGTTTGTAATATTCTCACAATAAGCTAATTAGCTCAATTGGAGCATTTCTAGCATGTTTGGTTGAAATTGGAAATCTACATTTTTCAGTTTTGTCAGACGTTTGTAATATTCTCACAATAAGCTAATTAGCTCAATTGGAGCATTTCTAGCATGTTTGGTTGAAATTGGAAATTTACATTTTTCAGTTTTGTCAGACGTTTGTAAAATTCTTACAGTAGGCTTATTTGCGCAATTTGAGCATTTCTAGCATGTTTGGTTGAAATTGGAAATTTACTTTTTTCACTTTTGTCAGACAATTGCAATATTCTCACAATAAGCTAATTAGCTCATTTGGAGCATTTCTAGCATGTTTGGTTGAAATTAGAAATTTACATTTTTCAGTGTTGTCAGACGTTTGTAATATTCTCACAATAAGCTAATTAGCCAAATTGGAGCATTTCTAGCATGTTTGGCTGAAATTGGAAATTTACATTTTTCACTTCTGTCAGACAATTGCAATATTCTCACAATAAGCTAATTAGCTCAATTGGAGCATTTCTACCATGTTTGGTTGAAATTGGAAATTTACATTTTTCAATTTTGTTAGACGTTTGTAATATTCTCACAATAAGCTAATTAGCTCAATTGGAGCATTTCGAGCATGTTTGGTTGAAATTGGAAATTTACATTTTTCACTTCTGTCAGACGTTTGTAAAATTCTTACAGTAGGCTGATTCGCGCAATTTGAGCATTTCTAGCATGTTTTGTTGAAATTGGAAATTTACATTTTTCACTTTTGTCAGACAATTGCAATATTCTCACAATAAGCTAATTAGCTCAATTGGAGCATTTCTAGCATGTTTGGTTGAAATTGGAAATTTACATTTTTCAGTTTTGTCAGACGTTTGTAATATTCTCACAATAAGCTAATTAGCTCAATTGGAGCATTTCTAGCATGTTTGGTTGAAATTGGAAATCTACATTTTTCAGTTTTGTCAGACGTTTGTAATATTCTCACAATAAGCTAATTAGCTCAATTGGAGCATTTCTAGCATGTTTGGTTGAAATTGGAAATTTACATTTTTCAGTTTTGTCAGACGTTTGTAAAATTCTTACAGTAGGCTTATTTGCGCAATTTGAGCATTTCTAGCATGTTTGGTTTAAATTGGAAATTTACTTTTTTCACTTTTGTCAGACAATTGCAATATTCTCACAATAAGCTAATTAGCTCAATTGGAGCATTTCTAGCATGTTCGGTTGAAATTGGAATTTTACATTTTTCACTTTTGTCAGACGTTTGTAATATTCTCACAATAAGCTAATTAGCTCAATTGGAGCATTTCTAGCGCGTTTGGTTGAAATTGGAAATTTACATTTTTCACTTTTGTCAAACAATTGCAATATTCTCACAATAAGCTAATTAGCTCATTTGGAGCATTTTTAGCATGTTTGGTTGAAATTGGAAATTTACATTTTTCAGTTTTGTCAGACGTTTGTAATATTCTCACAATAAGCTAATTAGCTCAATTGGAGCATTTCTAGCATGTTTGGTTGAAATTGGAAATCTACATTTTTCAGTTTTGTCAGACGTTTGTAATATTCTCACAATAAGCTAATTAGCTCAATTGGAGCATTTCTAGCATGTTTGGTTGAAATTGGAAATTTACATTTTTCAGTTTTGTCAGACGTTTGTAAAATTCTTACAGTAGGCTTATTTGCACAATTTGAGCATTTCTAGCATGTTTGGTTGAAATTGGAAATTTACTTTTTTCACTTTTGTCAGACAATTGCAATATTCTCACAATAAGCTAATTAGCTCATTTGGAGCATTTCTAGCATGTTTGGTTGAAATTAGAAATTTACATTTTTCAGTGTTGTCAGACGTTTGTAATATTCTCACAATAAGCTAATTAGCTCAATTGGAGCATTTTTAGCATGTTTGGTTGAAATTGGAAATTTACATTTTTCAGTTTTGTCAGACGTTTGTAATATTCTCACAATAAGCTAATTAGCTCAATTGGAGCATTTCTAGCATGTTTGGTTGAAATTGGAAATCTACATTTTTCAGTTTTGTCAGACGTTTGTAATATTCTCACAATAAGCTAATTAGCTCAATTGGAGCATTTCTAGCGCGTTTGGTTGAAATTGGAAATTTACATTTTTCACTTTTGTCAAACAATTGCAATATTCTCTCAATAAGCTAATTAGCTCAATTGGAGCATTTCTAGCATGTTTGGTTGAAATTGGAAATTTACATTTTTCACTTTTGTCAAACAATTGCAATATTCTCTCAATAAGCTAATTAGCTCAATTGGAGCATTTCTAGCATGTTTGGTTGAAATTGGAAATTTACATTTTTCAGTGTTGTCAGACGTTTGTAATATTCTCACAATAAGCTAATTAGCTCAATTGGAGCATTTCTAGCATGTTTGGTTGAAATTGGAAATTTACATTTTTCAGTGTTGTCAGACGTTTGTAATATTCTCACAATAAGCTAATTAGCTCAATTGGAGCATTTTTAGCATGTTTGGTTGAAATTGGAAATTTACATTTTTCAGTTTTGTCAGACGTTTGTAATATTCTCACAATAAGCTAATTAGCTCAATTGGAGCATTTCTAGCATGTTTGGTTGAAATTGGAAATCTACATTTTTCAGTTTTGTCAGACGTTTGTAATATTCTCACAATAAGCTAATTAGCTCAATTGGAGCATTTCTAGCATGTTTGGTTGAAATTGGAAATTTACATTTTTCAGTTTTGTCAGACGTTTGTAAAATTCTTACAGTAGGCTTATTTGGGCAATTTGAGCATTTCTAGCATGTTTGGTTGAAATTGGAAATTTACTTTTTTCACTTTTGTCAGACGTTTGTAATATTCTCACAATAAGCTAATTAGCTCAATTGGAGCATTTCTAGCATCTTCGGTTGAAATTGGAAATTTACATTTTTCAGTGTTGTCAGACGTTTGTAATATTCTCACAATAAGCTAATTAGCTCAATTGGAGCATTTCTAGCATGTTTGGTTGAAATTGGAAATTTACATTTTTCAGTTTTGTCAGACGTTTGTAATATTCTCACAATAAGCTAATTAGCTCAATTGGAGCATTTCTAGCATGTTTGGTTGAAATTGGAAATCTACATTTTTCAGTTTTGTCAGACGTTTGTAATATTCTCACAATAAGCTAATTAGCTCAATTGGAGCATTTCTAGCATGTTTGGTTGAAATTGGAAATTTACATTTTTCAGTTTTGTCAGACGTTTGTAAAATTCTTACAGTAGGCTTATTTGGGCAATTTGAGCATTTCTAGCATGTTTGGTTGAAATTGGAAATTTACTTTTTTCACTTTTGTCAGACGTTTGTAATATTCTCACAATAAGCTAATTAGCTCAATTGGAGCATTTCTAGCATCTTCGGTTGAAATTGGAAATTTACATTTTTCAGTGTTGTCAGACGTTTGTAATATTCTCACAATAAGCTAATTAGCTCAATTGGAGCATTTCTAGCATGTTTGGTTGAAATTGGAAATTTACATATTTCACTTTTGTCAGACAATTGCAATAATCTCACAGTAAGCTAATTAGCTCAATTGGAGCAATTCTAGCATGTTTGGTTGAAATTAGAAATTTACATTTTTCAGTTTTGTCAGACAATTGCAATATTCTCACAATAAGCCAATTAGCTCAATTGGAGCATTTCTAGCATGTTTGGTTGAAATTGGAAATTTACATTTTTCACTTTTGTCAGACAATTGCAATATTCTCTCAATAAGCTAATTAGCTCATTTGGAGCATTTCTAGCATGTTTGGTTGAAATTAGAAATTTACATTTTTCAGTGTTGTCAGACGTTTGTAATATTCTCACAATAAGCTAATTAGCTCAATTGGAGCATTTCTAGCATGTTTGGTTGAAATTGGAAATTTACATTTTTCAGTTTTGTCAGACGTTTGTAAAATTCTTACAGTAGGCTTATTTGCGCAATTTGAGCATTTCTAGCATGTTTGGTTGAAATTCGAAATTTACTTTTTTCACTTTTGTCAGACAATTGCAATATTCTCACAATAAGCTAATTAGCTCAATTGGAGCATTTCTAGCATGTTTGGTTGAAATTTGAAATTTACATTTTTCAGTGTTGTCAGACGTTTGTAATATTCTCACAATAAGCTAATTAGCCAAATTGGAGCATTTCTAGCATGTTTGGCTGAAATTGGAAATTTACATTTTTCACTTCTGTCAGACAATTGCAAAATTCTCTCAATAAGCTAATTAGCTCATTTGGAGCATTTCTAGCATGTTTGGTTGAAATTAGAAATTTACATTTTTCAGTTTTGTCAGACGTTTGTAATATTCTCACAATAAGCTAATTAGCTCAATTGGAGCATTTCTAGCGCGTTTGGTTGAAATTGGAAATTTACATTTTTCACTTTTGTCAAACAATTGCAATATTCTCTCAATAAGCTAATTAGCTCAATTGGAGCATTTCTAGCATGTTTGGTTGAAATTGGAAATTTACATTTTTCAGTGTTGTCAGACGTTTGTAATATTCTCACAATAAGCTAATTAGATCAATTGGAGCATTTCTAGCATGTTTGGTTGAAATTGGAAATCTACATTTTTCAGTTTTGTCAGACGTTTGTAATATTCTCACAATAAGCTAATTAGCTCAATTGGAGCATTTCTAGCATGTTTGGTTGAAATTGGAAATTTACATTTTTTACTTTTGTCAGACGTTTGTAAAATTCTTACAGTAGGCTGATTTGCGCAATTTGAGCATTTCTAGCATGTTTTGTTGAAATTGGAAATTTACATTTTTCACTTTTGTCAGACAATTGCAATATTCTCACAATAAGCTAATTAGCTCAATTGGAGCATTTCTAGCATGTTTGGTTGAAATTGGAAATTTACATTTTTCAGTGTTGTCAGACGTTTGTAATATTCTCACAATAAGCTAATTAGCTCAATTGGAGCATTTTTAGCATGTTTGGTTGAAATTGGAAATTTACATTTTTCAGTTTTGTCAGACGTTTGTAATATTCTCACAATAAGCTAATTAGCTCAATTGGAGCATTTCTAGCATGTTTGGTTGAAATTGGAAATCTACATTTTTCAGTTTTGTCAGACGTTTGTAATTTTCTCACAATAAGCTAATTAGCTCAATTGGAGCATTTCTAGCATGTTTGGTTGAAATTGGAAATTTACATTTTTCAGTTTTGTCAGACGTTTGTAAAATTCTTACAGTAGGCTTATTTGCGCAATTTGAGCATTTCTAGCATGTTTGGTTGAAATTGGAAATTTACTTTTTTCACTTTTGTCAGACGTTTGTAATATTCTCACAATAAGCTAATTAGCTCAATTGGAGCATTTCTAGCATCTTCGGTTGAAATTGGAAATTTACATTTTTCAGTGTTGTCAGACGTTTGTAATATTCTCACAATAAGCTAATTAGCTCAATTGGAGCATTTCTAGCATGTTTGGTTGAAATTGGAAATTTACATTTTTCACTTTTGTCAGACAATTGCAATAATCTCACAGTAAGCTAATTAGCTCAATTGGAGCAATTCTAGCATGTTTGGTTGAAATTAGAAATTTACATTTTTCAGTTTTGTCAGACAATTGCAATATTCTCACAATAAGCTAATTAGCTCAATTGGAGCATTTCTAGCATGTTTGGTTGAAATTGGAAATTTACATTTTTCACTTTTGTCAGACAATTGCAATATTCTCTCAATAAGCTAATTAGCTCATTTGGAGCATTTCTAGCATGTTTGGTTGAAATTAGAAATTTACATTTTTCAGTGTTGTCAGACCTTTGTAATATTCTCACAATAAGCTAATTAGCTCAATTGGAGCATTTCTAGCATGTTTGGTTGAAATTGGAAATTTACATTTTTCAGTTTTGTCAGACGTTTGTAAAATTCTTACAGTAGGCTTATTTGCGCAATTTGAGCATTTCTAGCATGTTTGGTTGAAATTCGAAATTTACTTTTTTCACTTTTGTCAGACAATTGCAATATTCTCACAATAAGCTAATTAGCTCAATTGGAGCATTTCTAGCATGTTTGGTTGAAATTGGAAATTTACATTTTTCAGTGTTGTCAGACGTTTGTAATATTCTCACAATAAGCTAATTAGCCAAATTGGAGCATTTCTAGCATGTTTGGCTGAAATTGGAAATTTACATTTTTCACTTCTGTCAGACAATTGCAATATTCTCACAATAAGCTAATTAGCTCAATTGGAGCATTTCTACCATGTTTGGTTGAAATTGGAAATTTACATTTTTCAATTTTGTTAGACGTTTGTAATATTCTCACAATAAGCTAATTAGCTCAATTGGAGCATTTCGAGCATGTTTGGTTGAAATTGGAAATTTACATTTTTCACTTCTGTCAGACGTTTGTAAAATTCTTACAGTAGGCTGATTTGCGCAATTTGAGCATTTCTAGCATGTTTTGTTGAAATTGGAAATTTACATTTTTCACTTTTGTCAGACAATTGCAATATTCTCACAATAAGCTAATTAGCTCAATTGGAGCATTTCTAGCATGTTTGGTTGAAATTGGAAATTTACATTTTTCACTTTTGTCAGACGTTTGTAATATTCTCACAATAAGCTAATTAGCTCAATTGGAGCATTTCTAGCATGTTTGGTTGAAATTGGAAATCTACATTTTTCAGTTTTGTCAGACGTTTGTAATATTCTCACAATAAGCTAATTAGCTCAATTGGAGCATTTCTAGCATGTTTGGTTGAAATTGGAAATTTACATTTTTCAGTTTTGTCAGACGTTTGTAAAATTCTTACAGTAGGCTTATTTGCGCAATTTGAGCATTTCTAGCATGTTTGGTTGAAATTGGAAATTTACTTTTTTCACTTTTGTCAGACAATTGCAATATTCTCACAATAAGCTAATTAGCTCAATTGGAGCATTTCTAGCATGTTCGGTTGAAATTGGAATTTTACATTTTTCACTTTTGTCAGACGTTTGTAATATTCTCACAATAAGCTAATTAGCTCAATTGGAGCATTTCTAGCGCGTTTGGTTGAAATTGGAAATTTACATTTTTCACTTTTGTCAAACAATTGCAATATTCTCACAATAAGCTAATTAGCTCATTTGGAGCATTTCTAGCATGTTTGGCTGAAATTGGAAATTTACATTTTTCAGTTTTGTCAGACAATTGCAATATTCTCACAATAAGCTAATTAGCTCAATTGGAGCATTTCTAGCATGTTTGGTTGAAATTCGAAATTTACTTTTTTCACTTTTGTCAGACAATTGCAATATTCTCACAATAAGCTAATTAGCTCAATTGGAGCATTTCTAGCATGTTTGGTTGAAATTAGATATTTACATTTTTCAGTTTTGTCAGACGTTTGTAATATTCTCACAATAAGCTAATTAGCTCAATTGGAGCATTTCTAGCGCGTTTGGTTGAAATTGGAAATTTACATTTTTCACTTTTGTCAAACAATTGCAATATTCTCTCAATAAGCTAATTAGCTCAATTGGAGCATTTCTAGCATGTTTGGTTGAAATTGGAAATTTACATTTTTCAGTGTTGTCAGACGTTTGTAATATTCTCACAATAAGCTAATTAGCTCAATTGGAGCATTTCTAGCATGTTTGGTTGAAATTGGAAATCTACATTTTTCAGTTTTGTCAGACGTTTGTAATATTCTCACAATAAGCTAATTAGCTCAATTGGAGCATTTCTAGCATGTTTGGTTGAAATTGGAAATTTACATTTTTTACTTTTGTCAGACGTTTGTAAAATTCTTACAGTAGGCTGATTTGCGCAATTTGAGCATTTCTAGCATGTTTTGTTGAAATTGGAAATTTACATTTTTCACTTTTGTCAGACAATTGCAATATTCTCACAATAAGCTAATTAGCTCAATTGGAGCATTTCTAGCATGTTTGGTTGAAATTGGAAATTTACATTTTTCAGTGTTGTCAGACGTTTGTAATATTCTCACAATAAGCTAATTAGCTCAATTGGAGCATTTCTAGCATGTTTGGTTGAAATTGGAAATTTACATTTTTCAGTTTTGTCAGACGTTTGTAATATTCTCACAATAAGCTAATTAGCTCAATTGGAGCATTTCTAGCATGTTTGGTTGAAATTGGAAATCTACATTTTTCAGTTTTGTCAGACGTTTGTAATTTTCTCACAATAAGCTAATTAGCTCAATTGGAGCATTTCTAGCATGTTTGGTTGAAATTGGAAATTTACATTTTTCAGTTTTGTCAGACGTTTGTAAAATTCTTACAGTAGGCTTATTTGCGCAATTTGAGCATTTCTAGCATGTTTGGTTGAAATTGGAAATTTACTTTTTTCACTTTTGTCAGACGTTTGTAATATTCTCACAATAAGCTAATTAGCTCAATTGGAGCATTTCTAGCATCTTCGGTTGAAATTGGAAATTTACATTTTTCAGTGTTGTCAGACGTTTGTAATATTCTCACAATAAGCTAATTAGCTCAATTGGAGCATTTCTAGCATGTTTGGTTGAAATTGGAAATTTACATTTTTCACTTTTGTCAGACAATTGCAATAATCTCACAGTAAGCTAATTAGCTCAATTGGAGCAATTCTAGCATGTTTGGTTGAAATTAGAAATTTACATTTTTCAGTTTTGTCAGACAATTGCAATATTCTCACAATAAGCTAATTAGCTCAATTGGAGCATTTCTAGCATGTTTGGTTGAAATTGGAAATTTACATTTTTCACTTTTGTCAGACAATTGCAATATTCTCTCAATAAGCTAATTAGCTCATTTGGAGCATTTCTAGCATGTTTGGTTGAAATTAGAAATTTACATTTTTCAGTGTTGTCAGACCTTTGTAATATTCTCACAATAAGCTAATTAGCTCAATTGGAGCATTTCTAGCATGTTTGGTTGAAATTGGAAATTTACATTTTTCAGTTTTGTCAGACGTTTGTAAAATTCTTACAGTAGGCTTATTTGCGCAATTTGAGCATTTCTAGCATGTTTGGTTGAAATTCGAAATTTACTTTTTTCACTTTTGTCAGACAATTGCAATATTCTCACAATAAGCTAATTAGCTCAATTGGAGCATTTCTAGCATGTTTGGTTGAAATTGGAAATTTACATTTTTCAGTGTTGTCAGACGTTTGTAATATTCTCACAATAAGCTAATTAGCCAAATTGGAGCATTTCTAGCATGTTTGGCTGAAATTGGAAATTTACATTTTTCACTTCTGTCAGACAATTGCAATATTCTCACAATAAGCTAATTAGCTCAATTGGAGCATTTCTACCATGTTTGGTTGAAATTGGAAATTTACATTTTTCAATTTTGTTAGACGTTTGTAATATTCTCACAATAAGCTAATTAGCTCAATTGGAGCATTTCGAGCATGTTTGGTTGAAATTGGAAATTTACATTTTTCACTTCTGTCAGACGTTTGTAAAATTCTTACAGTAGGCTGATTTGCGCAATTTGAGCATTTCTAGCATGTTTTGTTGAAATTGGAAATTTACATTTTTCACTTTTGTCAGACAATTGCAATATTCTCACAATAAGCTAATTAGCTCAATTGGAGCATTTCTAGCATGTTTGGTTGAAATTGGAAATTTACATTTTTCACTTTTGTCAGACGTTTGTAATATTCTCACAATAAGCTAATTAGCTCAATTGGAGCATTTCTAGCATGTTTGGTTGAAATTGGAAATCTACATTTTTCAGTTTTGTCAGACGTTTGTAATATTCTCACAATAAGCTAATTAGCTCAATTGGAGCATTTCTAGCATGTTTGGTTGAAATTGGAAATTTACATTTTTCAGTTTTGTCAGACGTTTGTAAAATTCTTACAGTAGGCTTATTTGCGCAATTTGAGCATTTCTAGCATGTTTGGTTGAAATTGGAAATTTACTTTTTTCACTTTTGTCAGACAATTGCAATATTCTCACAATAAGCTAATTAGCTCAATTGGAGCATTTCTAGCATGTTCGGTTGAAATTGGAATTTTACATTTTTCACTTTTGTCAGACGTTTGTAATATTCTCACAATAAGCTAATTAGCTCAATTGGAGCATTTCTAGCGCGTTTGGTTGAAATTGGAAATTTACATTTTTCACTTTTGTCAAACAATTGCAATATTCTCACAATAAGCTAATTAGCTCATTTGGAGCATTTTTAGCATGTTTGGTTGAAATTGGAAATTTACATTTTTCAGTTTTGTCAGACGTTTGTAATATTCTCACAATAAGCTAATTAGCTCAATTGGAGCATTTCTACCATGTTTGGTTGAAATTGGAAATTTACATTTTTCAATTTTGTTAGACGTTTGTAATATTCTCACAATAAGCTAATTAGCTCAATTGGAGCATTTCGAGCATGTTTGGTTGAAATTGGAAATTTACATTTTTCACTTCTGTCAGACGTTTGTAAAATTCTTACAGTAGGCTGATTTGCGCAATTTGAGCATTTCTAGCATGTTTTGTTGAAATTGGAAATTTACATTTTTCACTTTTGTCAGACAATTGCAATATTCTCACAATAAGCTAATTAGCTCAATTGGAGCATTTCTAGCATGTTTGGTTGAAATTGGAAATTTACATTTTTCACTTTTGTCAGACGTTTGTAATATTCTCACAATAAGCTAATTAGCTCAATTGGAGCATTTCTAGCATGTTTGGTTGAAATTGGAAATCTACATTTTTCAGTTTTGTCAGACGTTTGTAATATTCTCACAATAAGCTAATTAGCTCAATTGGAGCATTTCTAGCATGTTTGGTTGAAATTGGAAATTTACATTTTTCAGTTTTGTCAGACGTTTGTAAAATTCTTACAGTAGGCTTATTTGCGCAATTTGAGCATTTCTAGCATGTTTGGTTGAAATTGGAAATTTACTTTTTTCACTTTTGTCAGACAATTGCAATATTCTCACAATAAGCTAATTAGCTCAATTGGAGCATTTCTAGCATGTTCGGTTGAAATTGGAATTTTACATTTTTCACTTTTGTCAGACGTTTGTAATATTCTCACAATAAGCTAATTAGCTCAATTGGAGCATTTCTAGCGCGTTTGGTTGAAATTGGAAATTTACATTTTTCACTTTTGTCAAACAATTGCAATATTCTCACAATAAGCTAATTAGCTCATTTGGAGCATTTCTAGCATGTTTGGCTGAAATTGGAAATTTACATTTTTCAGTTTTGTCAGACAATTGCAATATTCTCACAATAAGCTAATTAGCTCAATTGGAGCATTTCTAGCATGTTTGGTTGAAATTCGAAATTTACTTTTTTCACTTTTGTCAGACAATTGCAATATTCTCACAATAAGCTAATTAGCTCAATTGGAGCATTTCTAGCATGTTTGGTTGAAATTAGATATTTACATTTTTCAGTTTTGTCAGACGTTTGTAATATTCTCACAATAAGCTAATTAGCTCAATTGGAGCATTTCTAGCGCGTTTGGTTGAAATTGGAAATTTACATTTTTCACTTTTGTCAAACAATTGCAATATTCTCTCAATAAGCTAATTAGCTCAATTGGAGCATTTCTAGCATGTTTGGTTGAAATTGGAAATTTACATTTTTCAGTGTTGTCAGACGTTTGTAATATTCTCACAATAAGCTAATTAGCTCAATTGGAGCATTTCTAGCATGTTTGGTTGAAATTGGAAATCTACATTTTTCAGTTTTGTCAGACGTTTGTAATATTCTCACAATAAGCTAATTAGCTCAATTGGAGCATTTCTAGCATGTTTGGTTGAAATTGGAAATTTACATTTTTTACTTTTGTCAGACGTTTGTAAAATTCTTACAGTAGGCTGATTTGCACAATTTGAGCATTTCTAGCATGTTTTGTTGAAATTGGAAATTTACATTTTTCACTTTTGTCAGACAATTGCAATATTCTCACAATAAGCTAATTAGCTCAATTGGAGCATTTCTAGCATGTTTGGTTGAAATTGGAAATTTACATTTTTCAGTGTTGTCAGACGTTTGTAATATTCTCACAATAAGCTAATTAGCTCAATTGGAGCATTTTTAGCATGTTTGGTTGAAATTGGAAATTTACATTTTTCAGTTTTGTCAGACGTTTGTAATATTCTCACAATAAGCTAATTAGCTCAATTGGAGCATTTCTAGCATGTTTGGTTGAAATTGGAAATCTACATTTTTCAGTTTTGTCAGACGTTTGTAATTTTCTCACAATAAGCTAATTAGCTCAATTGGAGCATTTCTAGCATGTTTGGTTGAAATTGGAAATTTACATTTTTCAGTTTTGTCAGACGTTTGTAAAATTCTTACAGTAGGCTTATTTGCGCAATTTGAGCATTTCTAGCATGTTTGGTTGAAATTGGAAATTTACTTTTTTCACTTTTGTCAGACGTTTGTAATATTCTCACAATAAGCTAATTAGCTCAATTGGAGCATTTCTAGCATCTTCGGTTGAAATTGGAAATTTACATTTTTCAGTGTTGTCAGACGTTTGTAATATTCTCACAATAAGCTAATTAGCTCAATTGGAGCATTTCTAGCATGTTTGGTTGAAATTGGAAATTTACATTTTTCACTTTTGTCAGACAATTGCAATAATCTCACAGTAAGCTAATTAGCTCAATTGGAGCAATTCTAGCATGTTTGGTTGAAATTAGAAATTTACATTTTTCAGTTTTGTCAGACAATTGCAATATTCTCACAATAAGCTAATTAGCTCAATTGGAGCATTTCTAGCATGTTTGGTTGAAATTGGAAATTTACATTTTTCACTTTTGTCAGACAATTGCAATATTCTCTCAATAAGCTAATTAGCTCATTTGGAGCATTTCTAGCATGTTTGGTTGAAATTAGAAATTTACATTTTTCAGTGTTGTCAGACCTTTGTAATATTCTCACAATAAGCTAATTAGCTCAATTGGAGCATTTCTAGCATGTTTGGTTGAAATTGGAAATTTACATTTTTCAGTTTTGTCAGACGTTTGTAAAATTCTTACAGTAGGCTTATTTGCGCAATTTGAGCATTTCTAGCATGTTTGGTTGAAATTCGAAATTTACTTTTTTCACTTTTGTCAGACAATTGCAATATTCTCACAATAAGCTAATTAGCTCAATTGGAGCATTTCTAGCATGTTTGGTTGAAATTGGAAATTTACATTTTTCAGTGTTGTCAGACGTTTGTAATATTCTCACAATAAGCTAATTAGCCAAATTGGAGCATTTCTAGCATGTTTGGCTGAAATTGGAAATTTACATTTTTCACTTCTGTCAGACAATTGCAATATTCTCACAATAAGCTAATTAGCTCAATTGGAGCATTTCTACCATGTTTGGTTGAAATTGGAAATTTACATTTTTCAATTTTGTTAGACGTTTGTAATATTCTCACAATAAGCTAATTAGCTCAATTGGAGCATTTCGAGCATGTTTGGTTGAAATTGGAAATTTACATTTTTCACTTCTGTCAGACGTTTGTAAAATTCTTACAGTAGGCTGATTTGCGCAATTTGAGCATTTCTAGCATGTTTTGTTGAAATTGGAAATTTACATTTTTCACTTTTGTCAGACAATTGCAATATTCTCACAATAAGCTAATTAGCTCAATTGGAGCATTTCTAGCATGTTTGGTTGAAATTGGAAATTTACATTTTTCACTTTTGTCAGACGTTTGTAATATTCTCACAATAAGCTAATTAGCTCAATTGGAGCATTTCGAGCATGTTTGGTTGAAATTGGAAATTTACATTTTTCAGTTTTGTCAGACGTTTGTAAAATTCTTACAGTAGGCTGATTTGCGCAATTTGAGCATTTCTAGCATGTTTTGTTGAAATTGGAAATTTACATTTTTCACTTTTGTCAGACAATTGCAATATTCTCACAATAAGCTAATTAGCTCAATTGGAGCATTTCTAGCATGTTTGGTTGAAATTGGAAATTTACATTTTTCACTTTTGTCAGACGTTTGTAATATTCTCACAATAAGCTAATTAGCTCAATTGGAGCATTTCTAGCATGTTTGGTTGAAATTGGAAATCTACATTTTTCAGTTTTGTCAGACGTTTGTAATATTCTCACAATAAGCTAATTAGCTCAATTGGAGCATTTCTAGCATGTTTGGTTGAAATTGGAAATTTACATTTTTCAGTTTTGTCAGACGTTTGTAAAATTCTTACAGTAGGCTTATTTGCGCAATTTGAGCATTTCTAGCATGTTTGGTTGAAATTGGAAATTTACTTTTTTCACTTTTGTCAGACAATTGCAATATTCTCACAATAAGCTAATTAGCTCAATTGGAGCATTTCTAGCATGTTTGGTTGAAATTGGAAATCTACATTTTTCAGTTTTGTCAGACGTTTGTAATATTCTCACAATAAGCTAATTAGCTCAATTGGAGCATTTCTAGCATGTTTGGTTGAAATTGGAAATTTACATTTTTCAGTTTTGTCAGACGTTTGTAAAATTCTTACAGTAGGCTTATTTGCGCAATTTGAGCATTTCTAGCATGTTTGGTTGAAATTGGAAATTTACTTTTTTCACTTTTGTCAGACAATTGCAATATTCTCACAATAAGCTAATTAGCTCATTTGGAGCATTTCTAGCATGTTTGGTTGAAATTAGAAATTTACATTTTTCAGTGTTGTCAGACGTTTGTAATATTCTCACAATAAGCTAATTAGCCAAATTGGAGCATTTCTAGCATGTTTGGCTGAAATTGGAAATTTACATTTTTCACTTCTGTCAGACAATTGCAATATTCTCACAATAAGCTAATTAGCTCAATTGGAGCATTTCTACCATGTTTGGTTGAAATTGGAAATTTACATTTTTCAATTTTGTTAGACGTTTGTAATATTCTCACAATAAGCTAATTAGCTCAATTGGAGCATTTCGAGCATGTTTGGTTGAAATTGGAAATTTACATTTTTCACTTCTGTCAGACGTTTGTAAAATTCTTACAGTAGGCTGATTTGCGCAATTTGAGCATTTCTAGCATGTTTTGTTGAAATTGGAAATTTACATTTTTCACTTTTGTCAGACAATTGCAATATTCTCACAATAAGCTAATTAGCTCAATTGGAGCATTTCTAGCATGTTTGGTTGAAATTGGAAATTTACATTTTTCAGTTTTGTCAGACGTTTGTAATATTCTCACAATAAGCTAATTAGCTCAATTGGAGCATTTCTAGCATGTTTGGTTGAAATTGGAAATCTACATTTTTCAGTTTTGTCAGACGTTTGTAATATTCTCACAATAAGCTAATTAGCTCAATTGGAGCATTTCGAGCATGTTTGGTTGAAATTGGAAATTTACATTTTTCAGTTTTGTCAGACGTTTGTAAAATTCTTACAGTAGGCTTATTTGCGCAATTTGAGCATTTCTAGCATGTTTGGTTGAAATTGGAAATTTACTTTTTTCACTTTTGTCAGACAATTGCAATATTCTCACAATAAGCTAATTAGCTCAATTGGAGCATTTCTAGCATGTTCGGTTGAAATTGGAATTTTACATTTTTCACTTTTGTCAGACGTTTGTAATATTCTCACAATAAGCTAATTAGCTCAATTGGAGCATTTCTAGCGCGTTTGGTTGAAATTGGAAATTTACATTTTTCACTTTTGTCAAACAATTGCAATATTCTCACAATAAGCTAATTAGCTCATTTGGAGCATTTTTAGCATGTTTGGTTGAAATTGGAAATTTACATTTTTCAGTTTTGTCAGACGTTTGTAATATTCTCACAATAAGCTAATTAGCTCAATTGGAGCATTTCTAGCATGTTTGGTTGAAATTGGAAATCTACATTTTTCAGTTTTGTCAGACGTTTGTAATATTCTCACAATAAGCTAATTAGCTCAATTGGAGCATTTCTAGCATGTTTGGTTGAAATTGGAAATTTACATTTTTCAGTTTTGTCAGACGTTTGTAAAATTCTTACAGTAGGCTTATTTGCGCAATTTGAGCATTTCTAGCATGTTTGGTTGAAATTGGAAATTTACTTTTTTCACTTTTGTCAGACAATTGCAATATTCTCACAATAAGCTAATTAGCTCATTTGGAGCATTTCTAGCATGTTTGGTTGAAATTAGAAATTTACATTTTTCAGTGTTGTCAGACGTTTGTAATATTCTCACAATAAGCTAATTAGCTCAATTGGAGCATTTTTAGCATGTTTGGTTGAAATTGGAAATTTACATTTTTCAGTTTTGTCAGACGTTTGTAATATTCTCACAATAAGCTAATTAGCTCAATTGGAGCATTTCTAGCATGTTTGGTTGAAATTGGAAATCTACATTTTTCAGTTTTGTCAGACGTTTGTAATATTCTCACAATAAGCTAATTAGCTCAATTGGAGCATTTCTAGCGCGTTTGGTTGAAATTGGAAATTTACATTTTTCACTTTTGTCAAACAATTGCAATATTCTCTCAATAAGCTAATTAGCTCAATTGGAGCATTTCTAGCATGTTTGGTTGAAATTGGAAATTTACATTTTTCACTTTTGTCAAACAATTGCAATATTCTCTCAATAAGCTATTTAGCTCAATTGGAGCATTTCTAGCATGTTTGGTTGAAATTGGAAATTTACATTTTTCAGTGTTGTCAGACGTTTGTAATATTCTCACAATAAGCTAATTAGCTCAATTGGAGCATTTCTAGCATGTTTGGTTGAAATTGGAAATTTACATTTTTCACTTTTGTCAGACAATTGCAATATTCTCACAATAAGCTAATTAGCTCAATTGGAGCATTTCTAGCATCTTCGGTTGAAATTGGAAATTTACATTTTTCAGTGTTGTCAGACGTTTGTAATATTCTCACAATAAGCTAATTAGCTCAATTGGAGCATTTCTAGCATGTTTGGTTGAAATTGGAAATTTACATTTTTCACTTTTGTCAGACAATTGCAATAATCTCACAGTAAGCTAATTAGCTCAATTGGAGCAATTCTAGCATGTTTGGTTGAAAATAGAAATTTACATTTTTCACTTTTGTCAGACAATTGCAATATTCTCACAATAAGCTAATTAGCTCAATTGGAGCATTTCTAGCATGTTTGGTTGAAATTGGAAATTTACATTTTTCAGTGTTGTCAGACGTTTGTAATATTCTCACAATAAGCTAATTAGCTCAATTGGAGCATTTCTAGCATGTTTGGTTGAAATTGGAAATTTACATTTTTCACTTTTGTCAGACAATTGCAATATTCTCACAATAAGCTAATTAGCTCAATTGGAGCATTTCTAGCATCTTCGGTTGAAATTGGAACTTTACATTTTTCAGTGTTGTCAGACGTTTGTAATATTCTCACAATAAGCTAATTAGCTCAATTGGAGCATTTCTAGCATGTTTGGTTGAAATTGGAAATTTACATTTTTCACTTTTGTCAGACAATTGCAATAATCTCACAGTAAGCTAATTAGCTCAATTGGAGCAATTCTAGCATGTTTGGTTGAAAATAGAAATTTACATTTTTCACTTTTGTCAGACAATTGCAATATTCTCACAATAAGCTAATTAGCTCAATTGGAGCATTTCTAGCATGTTTGGTTGAAATTGGAAATTTACATTTTTCACTTTTGTCAGACAATTGCAATATTCTCTCAATAAGCTAATTAGCTCATTTGGAGCATTTCTAGCATGTTTGGTTGAAATTAGAAATTTACATTTTTCAGTGTTGTCAGACGTTTGTAATATTCTCACAATAAGCTAATTAGCTCAATTGGAGCATTTCTAGCATGTTTGGTTGAAATTGGAAATCTACATTTTTCAGTTTTGTCAGACGTTTGTAATATTCTCACAATAAGCTAATTAGCTCAATTGGAGCATTTCTAGCATGTTTGGTTGAAATTGGAAATTTAGATTTTTCAGTTTTGTCAGACGTTTGTAAACTTCTTACAGTAGGCTTATTTGCGCAATTTGAGCATTTCTAGCATGTTTGGTTGAAATTGGAAATTTACTTTTTTCACTTTTGTCAGACAATTGCAATATTCTCACAATAAGCTAATTAGCTCAATTGGAGCATTTCTAGCATGTTCGGTTGAAATTGGAATTTTACATTTTTCACTTTTGTCAGACGTTTGTAATATTCTCACAATAAGCTAATTAGCTCAATTGGAGCATTTCTAGCGCGTTTGGTTGAAATTGGAAATTTACATTTTTCACTTTTGTCAAACAATTGCAATATTCTCACAATAAGCTAAATAGCTCATTTGGAGCATTTTTAGCATGTTTGGTTGAAATTGGAAATTTACATTTTTCAGTTTTGTCGGACGTTTGTAATATTCTCACAATAAGCTAATTAGCTCAATTGGAGCATTTCTAGCATGTTTGGTTGAAATTGGAAATCTACATTTTTCAGTTTTGTCAGACGTTTGTAATATTCTCACAATAAGCTAATTAGCTCAATTGGAGCATTTCTAGCATGTTTGGTTGAAATTGGAAATTTACATTTTTCAGTTTTGTCAGACGTTTGTAAAATTCTTACAGTAGGCTTATTTGCGCAATTTGAGCATTTCTAGCATGTTTGGTTGAAATTGGAAATTTACTTTTTTCACTTTTGTCAGACAATTGCAATATTCTCACAATAAGCTAATTAGCTCATTTGGAGCATTTCTAGCATGTTTGGTTGAAATTAGAAATTTACATTTTTCAGTGTTGTCAGACGTTTGTAATATTCTCACAATAAGCTAATTAGCTCAATTGGAGCATTTTTAGCATGTTTGGTTGAAATTGGAAATTTACATTTTTCAGTTTTGTCAGACGTTTGTAATATTCTCACAATAAGCTAATTAGCTCAATTGGAGCATTTCTAGCATGTTTGGTTGAAATTGGAAATCTACATTTTTCAGTTTTGTCAGACGTTTGTAATATTCTCACAATAAGCTAATTAGCTCAATTGGAGCATTTCTAGCGCGTTTGGTTGAAATTGGAAATTTACATTTTTCACTTTTGTCAAACAATTGCAATATTCTCTCAATAAGCTAATTAGCTCAATTGGAGCATTTCTAGCATGTTTGGTTGAAATTGGAAATCTACATTTTTCAGTTTTGTCAGACGTTTGTAATATTCTCACAATAAGCTAATTAGCTCAATTGGAGCATTTCTAGCATGTTTGGTTGAAATTGGAAATTTACATTTTTCAGTTTTGTCAGACGTTTGTAAAATTCTTACAGTAGGCTTATTTGCGCAATTTGAGCATTTCTAGCATGTTTGGTTGAAATTGGAAATTTACTTTTTTCACTTTTGTCAGACAATTGCAATATTCTCACAATAAGCTAATTAGCTCAATTGGAGCATTTCTAGCATGTTTGGTTGAAATTGGAAATCTACATTTTTCAGTTTTGTCAGACGTTTGTAATATTCTCACAATAAGCTAATTAGCTCAATTGGAGCATTTCTAGCATGTTTGGTTGAAATTGGAAATTTACATTTTTCAGTTTTGTCAGACGTTTGTAAAATTCTTACAGTAGGCTTATTTGCGCAATTTGAGCATTTCTAGCATGTTTGGTTGAAATTGGAAATTTACTTTTTTCACTTTTGTCAGACAATTGCAATATTCTCACAATAAGCTAATTAGCTCATTTGGAGCATTTCTAGCATGTTTGGTTGAAATTAGAAATTTACATTTTTCAGTGTTGTCAGACGTTTGTAATATTCTCACAATAAGCTAATTAGCCAAATTGGAGCATTTCTAGCATGTTTGGCTGAAATTGGAAATTTACATTTTTCACTTCTGTCAGACAATTGCAATATTCTCACAATAAGCTAATTAGCTCAATTGGAGCATTTCTACCATGTTTGGTTGAAATTGGAAATTTACATTTTTCAATTTTGTTAGACGTTTGTAATATTCTCACAATAAGCTAATTAGCTCAATTGGAGCATTTCGAGCATGTTTGGTTGAAATTGGAAATTTACATTTTTCACTTCTGTCAGACGTTTGTAAAATTCTTACAGTAGGCTGATTTGCGCAATTTGAGCATTTCTAGCATGTTTTGTTGAAATTGGAAATTTACATTTTTCACTTTTGTCAGACAATTGCAATATTCTCACAATAAGCTAATTAGCTCAATTGGAGCATTTCTAGCATGTTTGGTTGAAATTGGAAATTTACATTTTTCAGTTTTGTCAGACGTTTGTAATATTCTCACAATAAGCTAATTAGCTCAATTGGAGCATTTCTAGCATGTTTGGTTGAAATTGGAAATCTACATTTTTCAGTTTTGTCAGACGTTTGTAATATTCTCACAATAAGCTAATTAGCTCAATTGGAGCATTTCGAGCATGTTTGGTTGAAATTGGAAATTTACATTTTTCAGTTTTGTCAGACGTTTGTAAAATTCTTACAGTAGGCTTATTTGCGCAATTTGAGCATTTCTAGCATGTTTGGTTGAAATTGGAAATTTACTTTTTTCACTTTTGTCAGACAATTGCAATATTCTCACAATAAGCTAATTAGCTCAATTGGAGCATTTCTAGCATGTTCGGTTGAAATTGGAATTTTACATTTTTCACTTTTGTCAGACGTTTGTAATATTCTCACAATAAGCTAATTAGCTCAATTGGAGCATTTCTAGCGCGTTTGGTTGAAATTGGAAATTTACATTTTTCACTTTTGTCAAACAATTGCAATATTCTCACAATAAGCTAATTAGCTCATTTGGAGCATTTTTAGCATGTTTGGTTGAAATTGGAAATTTACATTTTTCAGTTTTGTCAGACGTTTGTAATATTCTCACAATAAGCTAATTAGCTCAATTGGAGCATTTCTAGCATGTTTGGTTGAAATTGGAAATCTACATTTTTCAGTTTTGTCAGACGTTTGTAATATTCTCACAATAAGCTAATTAGCTCAATTGGAGCATTTCTAGCATGTTTGGTTGAAATTGGAAATTTACATTTTTCAGTTTTGTCAGACGTTTGTAAAATTCTTACAGTAGGCTTATTTGCGCAATTTGAGCATTTCTAGCATGTTTGGTTGAAATTGGAAATTTACTTTTTTCACTTTTGTCAGACAATTGCAATATTCTCACAATAAGCTAATTAGCTCATTTGGAGCATTTCTAGCATGTTTGGTTGAAATTAGAAATTTACATTTTTCAGTGTTGTCAGACGTTTGTAATATTCTCACAATAAGCTAATTAGCTCAATTGGAGCATTTTTAGCATGTTTGGTTGAAATTGGAAATTTACATTTTTCAGTTTTGTCAGACGTTTGTAATATTCTCACAATAAGCTAATTAGCTCAATTGGAGCATTTCTAGCATGTTTGGTTGAAATTGGAAATCTACATTTTTCAGTTTTGTCAGACGTTTGTAATATTCTCACAATAAGCTAATTAGCTCAATTGGAGCATTTCTAGCGCGTTTGGTTGAAATTGGAAATTTACATTTTTCACTTTTGTCAAACAATTGCAATATTCTCTCAATAAGCTAATTAGCTCAATTGGAGCATTTCTAGCATGTTTGGTTGAAATTGGAAATTTACATTTTTCACTTTTGTCAAACAATTGCAATATTCTCTCAATAAGCTATTTAGCTCAATTGGAGCATTTCTAGCATGTTTGGTTGAAATTGGAAATTTACATTTTTCAGTGTTGTCAGACGTTTGTAATATTCTCACAATAAGCTAATTAGCTCAATTGGAGCATTTCTAGCATGTTTGGTTGAAATTGGAAATTTACATTTTTCACTTTTGTCAGACAATTGCAATATTCTCACAATAAGCTAATTAGCTCAATTGGAGCATTTCTAGCATCTTCGGTTGAAATTGGAAATTTACATTTTTCAGTGTTGTCAGACGTTTGTAATATTCTCACAATAAGCTAATTAGCTCAATTGGAGCATTTCTAGCATGTTTGGTTGAAATTGGAAATTTACATTTTTCACTTTTGTCAGACAATTGCAATAATCTCACAGTAAGCTAATTAGCTCAATTGGAGCAATTCTAGCATGTTTGGTTGAAAATAGAAATTTACATTTTTCACTTTTGTCAGACAATTGCAATATTCTCACAATAAGCTAATTAGCTCAATTGGAGCATTTCTAGCATGTTTGGTTGAAATTGGAAATTTACATTTTTCAGTGTTGTCAGATGTTTGTAATATTCTCACAATAAGCTAATTAGCTCAATTGGAGCATTTCTAGCATGTTTGGTTGAAATTGGAAATTTACATTTTTCACTTTTGTCAGACAATTGCAATATTCTCACAATAAGCTAATTAGCTCAATTGGAGCATTTCTAGCATCTTCGGTTGAAATTGGAAATTTACATTTTTCAGTGTTGTCAGACGTTTGTAATATTCTCACAATAAGCTAATTAGCTCAATTGGAGCATTTCTAGCATGTTTGGTTGAAATTGGAAATTTACATTTTTCACTTTTGTCAGACAATTGCAATAATCTCACAGTAAGCTAATTAGCTCAATTGGAGCAATTCTAGCATGTTTGGTTGAAAATAGAAATTTACATTTTTCACTTTTGTCAGACAATTGCAATATTCTCACAATAAGCTAATTAGCTCAATTGGAGCATTTCTAGCATGTTTGGTTGAAATTGGAAATTTACATTTTTCACTTTTGTCAGACAATTGCAATATTCTCTCAATAAGCTAATTAGCTCATTTGGAGCATTTCTAGCATGTTTGGTTGAAATTAGAAATTTACATTTTTCAGTGTTGTCAGACGTTTGTAATATTCTCACAATAAGCTAATTAGCTCAATTGGAGCATTTCTAGCATGTTTGGTTGAAATTGGAAATCTACATTTTTCAGTTTTGTCAGACGTTTGTAATATTCTCACAATAAGCTAATTAGCTCAATTGGAGCATTTCTAGCATGTTTGGTTGAAATTGGAAATTTAGATTTTTCAGTTTTGTCAGACGTTTGTAAAATTCTTACAGTAGGCTTATTTGCGCAATTTGAGCATTTCTAGCATGTTTGGTTGAAATTGGAAATTTACTTTTTTCACTTTTGTCAAACAATTGCAATATTCTCACAATAAGCTAATTAGCTCAATTGGAGCATTTCTAGCATGTTCGGTTGAAATTGGAATTTTACATTTTTCACTTTTGTCAGACGTTTGTAATATTCTCACAATAAGCTAATTAGCTCAATTGGAGCATTTCTAGCGCGTTTGGTTGAAATTGGAAATTTACATTTTTCACTTTTGTCAAACAATTGCAATATTCTCACAATAAGCTAAATAGCTCATTTGGAGCATTTTTAGCATGTTTGGTTGAAATTGGAAATTTACATTTTTCAGTTTTGTCGGACGTTTGTAATATTCTCACAATAAGCTAATTAGCTCAATTGGAGCATTTCTAGCATGTTTGGTTGAAATTGGAAATCTACATTTTTCAGTTTTGTCAGACGTTTGTAATATTCTCACAATAAGCTAATTAGCTCAATTGGAGCATTTCTAGCATGTTTGGTTGAAATTGGAAATTTACATTTTTCAGTTTTGTCAGACGTTTGTAAAATTCTTACAGTAGGCTTATTTGCGCAATTTGAGCATTTCTAGCATGTTTGGTTGAAATTGGAAATTTACTTTTTTCACTTTTGTCAGACAATTGCAATATTCTCACAATAAGCTAATTAGCTCATTTGGAGCATTTCTAGCATGTTTGGTTGAAATTAGAAATTTACATTTTTCAGTGTTGTCAGACGTTTGTAATATTCTCACAATAAGCTAATTAGCTCAATTGGAGCATTTTTAGCATGTTTGGTTGAAATTGGAAATTTACATTTTTCAGTTTTGTCAGACGTTTGTAATATTCTCACAATAAGCTAATTAGCTCAATTGGAGCATTTCTAGCATGTTTGGTTGAAATTGGAAATCTACATTTTTCAGTTTTGTCAGACGTTTGTAATATTCTCACAATAAGCTAATTAGCTCAATTGGAGCATTTCTAGCGCGTTTGGTTGAAATTGGAAATTTACATTTTTCACTTTTGTCAAACAATTGCAATATTCTCTCAATAAGCTAATTAGCTCAATTGGAGCATTTCTAGCATGTTTGGTTGAAATTGGAAATTTACATTTTTCACTTTTGTCAAACAATTGCAATATTCTCTCAATAAGCTAATTAGCTCAATTGGAGCATTTCTAGCATGTTTGGTTGAAATTGGAAATTTACATTTTTCAGTGTTGTCAGACGTTTGTAATATTCTCACAATAAGCTAATTAGCTCAATTGGAGCATTTCTAGCATGTTTGGTTGAAATTGGAAATTTACATTTTTCACTTTTGTCAGAAAATTGCAATATTCTCACAATAAGCTAATTAGCTCAATTGGAGCATTTCTAGCATCTTCGGTTGAAATTGGAAATTTACATTTTTCAGTGTTGTCAGACGTTTGTAATATTCTCACAATAAGCTAATTAGCTCAATTGGAGCATTTCTAGCATGTTTGGTTGAAATTGGAAATTTACATTTTTCACTTTTGTCAGACAATTGCAATAATCTCACAGTAAGCTAATTAGCTCAATTGGAGCATTTCTAGCATGTTTGGTTGAAATTAGAAATTTACATTTTTCACTTTTGTCAGACAATTGCAATATTCTCACAATAAGCTAATTAGCTCAATTGGAGCATTTCTAGCATGTTTGGTTGAAATTGGAAATTTACATTTTTCACTTTTGTCAGACAATTGCAATATTCTCTCAATAAGCTAATTAGCTCATTTGGAGCATTTCTAGCATGTTTGGTTGAAATTAGAAATTTACATTTTTCAGTGTTGTCAGACGTTTGTAATATTCTCACAATAAGCTAATTAGCTCAATTGGAGCATTTCTAGCATGTTTGGTTGAAATTGGAAATTTACATTTTTCAGTTTTGTCAGACGTTTGTAAAATTCTTACAGTAGGCTTATTTGCGCAATTTGAGCATTTCTAGCATGTTTGGTTGAAATTGGAAATTTACTTTTTTCACTTTTGTCAGACAATTGCAATATTCTCACAATAAGCTAATAAGCTCAATTGGAGCATTTCTAGCATGTTCGGTTGAAATTGGAATTTTACATTTTTCACTTTTGTCAGACGTTTGTAATATTCTCACAATAAGCTAATTAGCTCAATTGGAGCATTTCTAGCGCGTTTGGTTGAAATTGGAAATTTACATTTTTCACTTTTGTCAAACAATTGCAATATTCTCTCAATAAGCTAATTAGCTCAATTGGAGCATTTCTAGCATGTTTGGTTGAAATTGGAATTTTACATTTTTCACTTTTGTCAAACAATTGCAATATTCTCTCAATAAGCTAATTAGCTCAATTGGAGCATTTCTAGCATGTTCGGTTGAAATTGGAATTTTACATTTTTCACTTTTGTCAGACGTTTGTAATATTCTCACAATAAGCTAATTAGCTCAATTGGAGCATTTCTAGCACGTTTGGTTGAAATTGGAAATTTACATTTTTCACTTTTGTCAAACAATTGCAATATTCTCTCAATAAGCTAATTAGCTCAATTGGAGCATTTCTAGCATGTTTGGTTGAAATTGGAAATTTACATTTTTCAGTGTTGTCAGACGTTTGTAATATTCTCGCAATAAGCTAATTAGCTCAATTGGAGCATTTCTAGCATGTTTGGTTGAAATTGGAAATCAACATTTTTCAGTTTTGTCAGACGTTTGTAATATTCTCACAATAAGCTAATTAGCTCAATTGGAGCATTTCTAGCATGTTTGGTTGAAATTGGAAATTTACATTTTTCAGTTTTGTCAGACGTTTGTAAAATTCTTACAGTAGGCTTATTTGCGCAATTTGAGCATTTCTAGCATGTTTGGTTGAAATTGGAAATTTACATTTTTCACTTTTGTCAGACAATTGCAATATTCTCACAATAAGCTAATTAGCTCAATTGGAGCATTTCTAGCATGTTTGGTTGAAATTGGAAATTTACATTTTTCAGTGTTGTCAGACGTTTGTAATATTCTCACAATAAGCTAATTAGCTCAATTGGAGCATTTCTAGCATGTTTGGTTGAAATTGGAAATTTACATTTTTCACTTTTGTCAGACAATTGCAATATTCTCACAATAAGCTAATTAGCTCAATTGGAGCATTTCTAGCATGTTTGGTTGAAATTGGAAAATTACATTTTTCACTTTTGTCAGACAATTGCAATATTTTCTCAATAAGCTAATTAGCTCACTTGGAGCATTTCTAGCATGTTTGGTTGAAATTAGAAATTTACATTTTTCAGTGTTGTCAGACGTTTGTAATATTCTCACAATAAGCTAATTAGCTCAATTGGAGCATTTTTAGCATGTTTGGTTGAAATTGGAAATTTACATTTTTCAGTTTTGTCAGACGTTTGTAATATTCTCACAATAAGCTAATTAGCTCAATTGGAGCATTTTTAGCATGTTTGGTTGAAATTGGAAATCTACATTTTTCAGTTTTGTCAGACGTTTGTAATATTCTCACAATAAGCTAATTAGCTCAATTGGAGCATTTCTAGCGCGTTTGGTTGAAATTGGAAATTTACATTTTTCACTTTTGTCAAACAATTGCAATATTCTCTCAATAAGCTAATTAGCTCAATTGGAGCATTTCTAGCATGTTTGGTTGAAATTGGAAATTTACATTTTTCACTTTTGTCAAACAATTGCAATATTCTCTCAATAAGCTAATTAGCTCAATTGGAGCATTTCTAGCATGTTCGGTTGAAATTGGAATTTTACATTTTTCACTTTTGTCAGACGTTTGTAATATTGTCACAATAAGCTAATTAGCTCAATTGGAGCATTTCTAGCACGTTTGGTTGAAATTGGAAATTTACATTTTTCACTTTTGTCAAACAATTGCAATATTCTCTCAATAAGCTAATTAGCTCAATTGGAGCATTTCTAGCATGTTTGGTTGAAATTGGAAATTTACATTTTTCAGTGTTGTCAGACGTTTGTAATATTCTCACAATAAGCTAATTAGCTCAATTGGAGCATTTCTAGCATGTTTGGTTGAAATTGGAAATCAACATTTTTCAGTTTTGTCAGACGTTTGTAATATTCTCACAATAAGCTAATTAGCTCAATTGGAGCATTTCTAGCATGTTTGGTTGAAATTGGAAATTTACATTTTTCAGTTTTGTCAGACGTTTGTAAAATTCTTACAGTAGGCTTATTTGCGCAATTTGAGCATTTCTAGCATGTTTGGTTGAAACTGGAAATTTACATTTTTCACTTTTGTCAGACAATTGCAATATTCTCACAATAAGCTAATTAGCTCAATTGGAGCATTTCTAGCATGTTTGGTTGAAATTGGAAATTTACATTTTTCAGTGTTGTCAGACGTTTGTAATATTCTCACAATAAGCTAATTAGCTCAATTGGAGCATTTCTAGCATGTTTGGTTGAAATTGGAAATTTACATTTTTCACTTTTGTCAGACAATTGCAATATTCTCACAATAAGCTAATTAGCTCAATTGGAGCATTTCTAGCATGTTTGGTTGAAATTGGAAATTTACATTTTTCACTTTTGTCAGACAATTGCAATATTCTCTCAATAAGCTAATTAGCTCATTTGGAGCATTTCTAGCATGTTTGGTTGAAATTAGAAATTTACATTTTTCAGTGTTGTCAGACGTTTGTAATATTCTCACAATAAGCTAATTAGCTCAATTGGAGCATTTTTAGCATGTTTGGTTGAAATTGGAAATCTACATTTTTCAGTTTTGTCAGACGTTTGTAATATTCTCACAATAAGCTAATTAGCTCAATTGGAGCATTTCTAGCATGTTTGGTTGAAATTGGAAATCTACATTTTTCAGTTTTGTCAGACGTTTGTAATATTCTCACAATAAGCTAATTAGCTCAATTGGAGCATTTCTAGCATGTTTGGTTGAAATTGGAAATTTAAATTTTTCAGTTTTGTCAGACGTTTGTAAAATTCTTACAGTAGGCTTATTTGCGCAATTTGAGCATTTCTAGCATGTTTGGTTGAAATTGGAAATTTAGTTTTTCACTTTTGTCAGACAATTGCAATATTCTCACAATAAGCTAATTAGCTCAATTGGAGCATTTCTAGCATGTTTGGTTGAAATTGGAAATTTACATTTTTCACTTTTGTCAGACAATTGCAATATTCTCTCAATGAGCTAATTAGCTCATTTGGAGCATTTCTAGCATGTTTGGTTGAAATTAGAAATTTACATTTTTCAGTGTTGTCAGACGTTTGTAATATTCTCACAATAAGCTAATTAGCTCAATTGGAGCATTTTTAGCATGTTTGGTTGAAATTGGAAATTTACATTTTTCAGTTTTGTCAGACGTTTGTAATATTCTCACAATAAGCTAATTAGCTCAATTGGAGCATTTCTAGCATGTTTGGTTGAAATTGGAAATCTACATTTTTCAGTTTTGCCAGACGTTTGTAATATTCTCACAATAAGCTAATTAGCTCAATTGGAGCCTTTCTAGCGCGTTTGGTTGAAATTGGAAATTTACATTTTTCACTTTTGTCAAACAATTGCAATATTCTCTCAATAAGCTAATTAGCTCAATTGGAGCATTTCTAGCATGTTTGGTTGAAATTGGAAATTTACATTTTTCACTTTTGTCAAACAATTGCAATATTCTCTCAATAAGCTAATTAGCTCAATTGGAGCATTTCTAGCATGTTCGGTTGAAATTGGAATTTTACATTTTTCACTTTTGTCAGACGTTTGTAATATTCTCACAATAAGCTAATTAGCTCAATTGGAGCATTTCAAGCACGTTTGGTTGAAATTGGAAATTTACATTTTTCACTTTTGTCAAACAATTGCAATATTCTCTCAATAAGCTAATTAGCTCAATTGGAGCATTTCTAGCATGTTTGGTTGAAATTGGAACTTTACATTTTTCACTTTTGTCAGACAATTGCAATATTCTCACAATAAGCTAATTAGCTCAATTGGAGCATTTCTAGCATGTTTGGTTGAAATTGGAAATTTACATTTTTCAGTGTTGTCAGACGTTTGTAATATTCTCACAATAAGCTAATTAGCTCAATTGGAGCATTTCTAGCACGTTTGGTTGAAATTGGAAATTTACATTTTTCACTTTTGTCAGACAATTGCAATATTCTCACAATAAGCTAATTAGCTCAATTGGAGCATTTCTAGCATGTTTGGTTGAAATTGGAAATTTACATTTTTCACTTTTGTCAGACAATTGCAATATTCTCTCAATAAGCTAATTAGCTCAATTGGAGCATTTCTAGCATGTTTGGTTGAAATTGGAACTTTACATTTTTCACTTTTGTCAGACAATTGCAATATTCTCACAATAAGCTAATTAGCTCAATTGGAGCATTTCTAGCATGTTTGGTTGAAATTGGAAATTTACATTTTTCAGTTTTGTCAGACGTTTGTAATATTCTCACAATAAGCTAATTAGCTCAATTGGAGCATTTCTAGCATGTTTGGTTGAAATTGGAAATCTACATTTTTCAGTTTTGTCAGACGTTTGTAATATTCTCACAATAAGCTAATTAGCTCAATTGGAGCATTTCTAGCATGTTTGGTTGAAATTGGAAATTTACATTTTTCAGTTTTGTCAGACGTTTGTAAAATTCTTACAGTAGGCTTATTTGCGCAATTTGAGCATTTCTAGCATGTTTGGTTGAAATTGGAAATTTAGTTTTTCACTTTTGTCAGACAATTGCAATATTCTCACAATAAGCTAATTAGCTCAATTGGAGCATTTCTAGCATGTTTGGTTGAAATTGGAAATTTACATTTTTCAGTTTTGTCAGACGTTTGTAATATTCTCACAATAAGCTAATTAGCTAAGTTGGAGCATTTCTAGCATGTTTGGTTGAAATTGCAAATTTACATTTTTCACTTCTGTCAGACAATTGCAATATTCTCACAATAAGCTAATTAGCTCAATTGGAGCATTTCTAGCATGTTTGGTTGAAATTGGAAATTTACATTTTTCAATTTTGTTAGACGTTTGTAATATTCTCACAATAAGCTAATTAGCTAAATTGGAGCATTTCTAGCATGTTTGGTTGAAACTGGAAATTTACATTTTTCACTTTTGTCAGACAATTGCAATATTCTCACAATAAGCTAATTAGCTCAATTGGAGCATTTCTAGCATGTTTGGTTGAAATTGGAAATTTACATTTTTCACTTTTGTCAGACGTTTGTAATATTCTCACAATAAGCTAATTAGCTCAATTGGAGCATTTCTAGCATGTTTGGTTGAAATTGGAAATTTACATTTTTCACTTTTGTCAAACAATTGCAATATTCTCTCAATAAGCTAATTAGCTCAATTGGAGCATTTCTAGCATGTTTGGTTGAAATTGGAAATTTACATTTTTCAGTGTTGTCAGACGTTTGTAATATTCTCACAATAAGCTAATTAGCTCAATTGGAGCATTTCTAGCATGTTTGGTTGAAATTGGAAATCTACATTTTTCAGTTTTGTCAGACGTTTGTAATATTCTCACAATAAGCTAATTAGCTCAATTGGAGCATTTCTAGCATGTTTGGTTGAAATTGGAAATTTACATTTTTCACTTTTGTCAGACGTTTGTAAAATTCTTACAGTAGGCTGATTTGCGCAATTTGAGCATTTCTAGCATGTTTTGTTGAAATTGGAAATTTACATTTTTCACTTTTGTCAGACAATTGCAATATTCTCACAATAAGCTAATTAGCTCAATTGGAGCATTTCTAGCATGTTTGGTTGAAATTGGAAATTTACATTTTTCAGTGTTGTCAGACGTTTGTAATATTCTCACAATAAGCTAATTAGCTCAATTGGAGCATTTTTAGCATGTTTGGTTGAAATTGGAAATTTACATTTTTCAGTTTTGTCAGACGTTTGTAATATTCTCACAATAAGCTAATTAGCTCAATTGGAGCATTTCTAGCATGTTTGGTTGAAATTGGAAATCTACATTTTTCAGTTTTGGCAGACGTTTGTAATATTCTCACAATATGCTAATTAGCTCAATTGGAGCATTTCTAGCATGTTTGGTTGAAATTGGAAATTTACATTTTTCAGTTTTGTCAGACGTTTGTAAAATTCTTACAGTAGGCTTATTTGCGCAATTTGAGCATTTCTAGCATGTTTGGTTGAAATTGGAAATTTACTTTTTTCACTTTTGTCAGACAATTGCAATATTCTCACAATAAGCTAATTAGCTCAATTGGAGCATTTCTAGCATGTTTGGTTGAAATTGGAAATTTACATTTTTCAGTGTTGTCAGACGTTTGTAATATTCTCACAATAAGCTAATTAGCTCAATTGGAGCATTTCTAGCATGTTTGGTTGAAATTGGAAATCTACATTTTTCAGTTTTGTCAGACGTTTGTAATATTCTCACAATAAGCTAATTAGCTCAATTGGAGCATTTCTAGCATGTTTGGTTGAAATTGGAAATTTACATTTTTCAGTTTTGTCAGACGTTTGTAAAATTCTTACAGTAGGCTTATTTGCGCAATTTGAGCATTTCTAGCATGTTTGGTTGAAATTGGAAATTTAGTTTTTCACTTTTGTCAGACAATTGCAATATTCTCACAATAAGCTAATTTGCTCAATTGGAGCATTTCTAGCATGTTTGGTTGAAATTGGAAATTTACATTTTTCAGTGTTGTCAGACGTTTGTAATATTCTCACAATAAGCTAATTAGCTAAATTGGAGCATTTCTAGCATGTTTGGTTGAAACTGGAAATTTACATTTTTCACTTTTGTCAGACAATTGCAATATTCTCACAATAAGCTAATTAGCTCAATTGGAGCATTTCTAGCATGTTTGGTTGAAATTGGAAATTTACATTTTTCACTTTTGTCAGACGTTTGTAATATTCTCACAATAAGCTAATTAGCTCAATTGGAGCATTTCTAGCATGTTTGGTTGAAATTGGAAATTTACATTTTTCACTTTTGTCAAACAATTGCAATATTCTCTCAATAAGCTAATTAGCTCAATTGGAGCATTTCTAGCATGTTTGGTTGAAATTGGAAATTTACATTTTTCAGTGTTGTCAGACGTTTGTAATATTCTCACAATAAGCTAATTAGCTCAATTGGAGCATTTCTAGCATGTTTGGTTGAAATTGGAAATCTACATTTTTCAGTTTTGTCAGACGTTTGTAATATTCTCACAATAAGCTAATTAGCTCAGTTGGAGCATTTCTAGCATGTTTGATTGAAATTGGAAATTTACATTTTCACTTTTGTCAGACGTTTGTAAAATTCTTACAGTAGGCTGATTTGCGCAATTTGAGCATTTCTAGCATGTTTTGTTGAAATTGGAAATTTACATTTTTCACTTTTGTCAGACAATTGCAATATTCTCACAATAAGCTAATTAGCTCAATTGGAGCATTTCTAGCATGTTTGGTTGAAATTGGAAGTTTACATTTTTCAGTGTTGTCAGACGTTTGTAATATTCTCACAATAAGCTAATTAGCTCAATTGGAGCATTTTTAGCATGTTTGGTTGAAATTGGAAATTTACATTTTTCAGTTTTGTCAGACGTTTGTAATATTCTCACAATAAGCTAATTAGCTCAATTGGAGCATTTCTAGCATGTTTGGTTGAAATTGGAAATCTACATTTTTCAGTTTTGTCAGACGTTTGTAATATTCTCACCATAAGCTAATTAGCTCAATTGGAGCATTTCTAGCATGTTTGGTTGAAATTGGAAATTTACATTTTTCAGTTTTGTCAGACGTTTGTAAAATTCTTACAGTAGGCTTATTTGCGCAATTTGAGCATTTCTAGCATGTTTGGTTGAAATTGGAAATTTACTTTTTTCACTTTTGTCAGACAATTGCAATATTCTCACAATAAGCTAATTAGCTCAATTGGAGCATTTCTAGCATGTTTGGTTGAAATTGGAAATTTACATTTTTCAGTGTTGTCAGACGTTTGTAATATTCTCACAATAAGCTAATTAGCTCAATTGGAGCATTTCTAGCATGTTTGGTTGAAATTGGAAATCTACATTTTTCAGTTTTGTCAGACGTTTGTAATATTCTCACAATAAGCTAATTAGCTCAATTGGAGCATTTCTAGCATGTTTGGTTGAAATTGGAAATTTACATTTTTCAGTTTTGTCAGACGTTTGTAAAATTCTTACAGTAGGCTTATTTGCGCAATTTGAGCATTTCTAGCATGTTTGGTTGAAATTGGAAATTTAGTTTTTCACTTTTGTCAGACAATTGCAATATTCTCACAATAAGCTAATTAGCTCAATTGGAGCATTTCTAGCATGTTTGGTTGAAATTGGAAATTTACATTTTTCAGTGTTGTCAGACGTTTGTAATATTCTCACAATAAGCTAATTAGCTAAATTGGAGCATTTCTAGCATGTTTGGTTGAAACTGGAAATTTACATTTTTCACTTTTGTCAGACAATTGCAATATTCTCACAATAAGCTAATTAGCTCAATTGGAGCATTTCTAGCATGTTTGGTTGAAATTGGAAATTTACATTTTTCAGTGTTGTCAGACAATTGCAATATTCTCACAATAAGCTAATTAGCTCAATTGGAGCATTTCTAGCATGTTTGGTTGAAATTGGAAATTTACATTTTTCAGTTTTGTCAGACGTTTGTAAAATTCTTACAGTAGGTTTATTTGCGCAATTTGAGCATTTCTAGCATGTTTGGTTGAAATTGGAAATTTAGTTTTTCACTTTTGTCAGACAATTGCAATATTCTCACAATAAGCTAATTAGCTCAATTGGAGCATTTCTAGCATGTTTGGTTGAAATTGGAAATTTACATTTTTCACTTTTGTCAGACGTTTGTAATATTCTCACAATAAGCTAATTAGCTCAATTGGAGCATTTCTAGCATGTTTGGTTGAAATTGGAAATTTACATTTTTCAATTTTGTTAGACGTTTGTAATATTCTCACAATAAGCTAATTACCTAAATTGGAGCATTTCTAGCATGTTTGGTTGAAACTGGAAATTTACATTTTTCACTTTTGTCAGACAATTGCAATATTCTCACAATAAGCTAATTAGCTCAATTGGAGCATTTCTAGCATGTTTGGTTGAAATTGGAAATTTACATTTTTCACTTTTGTCAGACGTTTGTAATATTCTCACAATAAGCTAATTAGCTCAATTGGAGCATTTCTAGCATGTTTGGTTGAAATTGGAAATTTACATTTTTCACTTTTGTCAAACAATTGCAATATTCTCTCAATAAGCTAATTAGCTCAATTGGAGCATTTCTAGCATGTTTGGTTGAAATTGGAAATTTACATTTTTCAGTGTTGTCAGACGTTTGTAATATTCTCACAATAAGCTAATTAGCTCAATTGGAGCATTTCTAGCATGTTTGGTTGAAATTGGAAATCTACATTTTTCAGTTTTGTCAGACGTTTGTAATATTCTCACAATAAGCTAATTAGCTCAATTGGAGCATTTCTAGCATGTTTGGTTGAAATTGGAAATTTACATTTTTCACTTTTGTCAGACGTTTGTAAAATTCTTACAGTAGGCTGATTTGCGCAATTTGAGCATTTCTAGCATGTTTTGTTGAAATTGGAAATTTACATTTTTCACTTTTGTCAGACAATTGCAATATTCTCACAATAAGCTAATTAGCTCAATTGGAGCATTTCTAGCATGTTTGGTTGAAATTGGAAATTTACATTTTTCAGTGTTGTCAGACGTTTCTAATATTCTCACAATAAGCTAATTAGCTCAATTGGAGCATTTTTAGCATGTTTGGTTGAAATTGGAAATTTACATTTTTCAGTTTTGTCAGACGTTTGTAATATTCTCACAATAAGCTAATTAGCTCAATTGGAGCATTTCTAGCATGTTTGGTTGAAATTGGAAATTTACATTTTTCAGTTTTGTCAGACGTTTGTAAAATTCTTACAGTAGGCTTATTTGCGCAATTTGAGCATTTCTAGCATGTTTGGTTGAAATTGGAAATTTACTTTTTTCACTTTTGTCAGACAATTGCAATATTCTCACAATAAGCTAATTAGCTCAATTGGAGCATTTCTAGCATGTTTGGTTGAAATTGGAAATTTACATTTTTCAGTGTTGTCAGACGTTTGTAATATTCACACAATAAGCTAATTAGCTCAATTGGAGCATTTCTAGCATGTTTGGTTGAAATTGGAAATCTACATTTTTCAGTTTTGTCAGACGTTTGTAATATTCTCACAATAAGCTAATTAGCTCAATTGGAGCATTTCTAGCATGTTTGGTTGAAATTGGAAATTTACATTTTTCAGTTTTGTCAGACGTTTGTAAAATTCTTACAGTAGGCTTATTTGCGCAATTTGAGCATTTCTAGCATGTTTGGTTGAAATTGGAAATTTAGTTTTTCACTTTTGTCAGACAATTGCAATATTCTCACAATAAGCTAATTAGCTCAATTGGAGCATTTCTAGCATGTTTGGTTGAAATTGGAAATTTACATTTTTCAGTGTTGTCAGACGTTTGTAATATTCTCACAATAAGCTAATTAGCTAAATTGGAGCATTTCTAGCATGTTTGGTTGAAATTGCAAATTTACATTTTTCACTTCTGTCAGACAATTGCAATATTCTCACAATAAGCTAATTAGCTCAATTGGAGCATTTCTAGCATGTTTGGTTGAAATTGGAAATTTACATTTTTCACTTTTGTCAGACGTTTGTAATATTCTCACAATAAGCTAATTAGCTCAATTGGAGCATTTCTAGCATGTTTGGTTGAAATTGGAAATTTACATTTTTCACTTTTGTCAAACAATTGCAATATTCTCTCAATAAGCTAATTAGCTCAATTGGAGCATTTCTAGCATGTTTGGTTGAAATTGGAAATTTACATTTTTCAGTGTTGTCAGACGTTTGTAATATTCTCACAATAAGCTAATTAGCTCAATTGTAGCATTTCTAGCATGTTTGGTTGAAATTGGAAATCTACATTTTTCAGTTTTGTCAGACGTTTGTAATATTCTCACAATAAGCTAATTAGCTCAATTTGAGCATTTCTAGCATGTTTTGTTGAAATTGGAAATTTACATTTTTCACTTTTGTCAGACAATTGCAATATTCTCACAATAAGCTAATTAGCTCAATTGGAGCATTTCTAGCATGTTTGGTTGAAATTGGAAATTTACATTTTTCAGTGTTGTCAGACGTTTGTAATATTCTCACAATAAGCTAATTAGCTCAATTGGAGCATTTTTAGCATGTTTGGTTGAAATTGGAAATTTACATTTTTCAGTTTTGTCAGACGTTTGTAATATTCTCACAATAAGCTAATTAGCTCAATTGGAGCATTTCTAGCATGTTTGGTTGAAATTGGAAATCTACATTTTTCAGTTTTGTCAGACGTTTGTAATATTCTCACAATAAGCTAATTAGCTCAATTGGAGCATTTCTAGCATGTTTGGTTGAAATTGGAAATTTACATTTTTCAGTTTTGTCAGACGTTTGTAAAATATTTACAGTAGGCTTATTTGCGCAATTTGAGCATTTCTAGCATGTTTGGTTGAAATTGGAAATTTACTTTTTTCACTTTTGTCAGACAATTGCAATATTCTCACAATAAGCTAATTAGCTCAATTGGAGCATTTCTAGCATGTTCGGTTGAAATTGGAATTTTACATTTTTCACTTTTGTCAGGCGTTTGTAATATTCTCACAATAAGCTAATTAGCTCAATTGGAGCATTTCTAGCGCGTTTGGTTGAAATTGGAAATTTACATTTTTCACTTTTGTCAAACAATTGCAATATTCTCACAATAAGCTAATTAGCTCAATTGGAGCATTTTTAGCATATTTGGTTGAAATTGGAAATTTACATTTTTCAGTTTTGTCAGACGTTTGTAATATTCTCACAATAAGCTAATTAGCTCAATTGGAGCATTTCTAGCATGTTTGGTTGAAATTGGAAATCTACATTTTTCAGTTTTGTCAGACGTTTGTAATATTCTCACAATAAGCTAATTAGCTCAATTGGAGCATTTCTAGCATGTTTGGTTGAAATTGGAAATTTACATTTTTCAGTTTTGTCAGACGTTTGTAAAATTCTTACAGTAGGCTTATTTGCGCAATTTGAGCATTTCTAGCATGTTTGGTTGAAATTGGAAATTTACTTTTTTCACTTTTGTCAGACGTTTGTAATATTCTCACAATAAGCTAATTAGCTCAATTGGAGCATTTCTAGCACGTTTGGTTGAAATTGGAAATTTACATTTTTCACTTTTGTCAAACAATTGCAATATTCTCTCAATAAGCTAATTAGCTCAATTGGAGCATTTCTAGCATGTTTGGTTGAAATTGGAAATTTACATTTTTCACTTTTGTCAAACAATTGCAATATTCTCTCAATAAGCTAATTAGCTCAATTGGAGCATTTCTAGCATGTTCGGTTGAAATTGGAATTTTACATTTTTCACTTTTGTCAGACGTTTGTAATATTCTCACAATAAGCTAATTAGCTCAATTGGAGCATTTCTAGCACGTTTGGTTGAAATTGGAAATTTACATTTTTCACTTTTGTCAAACAATTGCAATATTCTCTCAATAAGCTAATTAGCTCAATTGGAGCATTTCTAGCATGTTTGGTTGAAATTGGAATTTTACATTTTTCAGTGTTGTCAGACGTTTGTAATATTCTCACAATAAGCTAATTAGCTCAATTGGAGCATTTCTAGCATGTTTGGTTGAAATTGGAAATCAACATTTTTCAGTTTTGTCAGACGTTTGTAATATTCTCACAATAAGCTAATTAGCTCAATTGGAGCATTTCTAGCATGTTTGGTTGAAATTGGAAATTTACATTTTTCAGTTTTGTCAGACGTTTGTAAAATTCTTACAGTAGGCTTATTTGCGCAATTTGAGCATTTCTAGCATGTTTGGTTGAAATTGGAAATTTACATTTTTCACTTTTGTCAGACAATTGCAATATTCTCACAATAAGCTAATTAGCTCAATTGGAGCATTTCTAGCATTTTTGGTTGAAATTGGAAATTTACATTTTTCAGTGTTGTCAGACGTTTGTAATATTCTCACAATAAGCTAATTAGCTCAATTGGAGCATTTCTAGCATGTTTGGTTGAAATTGGAAATTTACATTTTTCACTTTTGTCAGACAATTGCAATATTCTCACAATAAGCTAATTAGCTCAATTGGAGCATTTCTAGCATGTTTGGTTGAAATTGGAAATTTACATTTTTCACTTTTGTCAGACAATTGCAATATTCTCTCAATAAGCTAATTAGCTCATTTGGAGCATTTCTAGCATGTTTGGTTGAAATTAGAAATTTACATTTTTCAGTGTTGTCAGACGTTTGTAATATTCTCACAATAAGCTAATTAGCTCAATTGGAGCATTTTTAGCATGTTTGGTTGAAATTGGAAATTTACATTTTTCAGTTTTGTCAGACGTTTGTAATATTCTCACAATAAGCTAATTAGCTCAATTGGAGCATTTCTAGCATGTTTGGTTGAAATTGGAAATCTACATTTTTCAGTTTTGTCAGACGTTTGTAATATTCTCACAATAAGCTAATTAGCTCAATTGGAGCATTTCTAGCGCGTTTGGTTGAAATTGGAAATTTACATTTTTCACTTTTGTCAAACAATTGCAATATTCTCTCAATAAGCTAATTAGCTCAATTGGAGCATTTCTAGCATGTTTGGTTGAAATTGGAAATTTACATTTTTCACTTTTGTCAAACAATTGCAATATTCTCTCAATAAGCTAATTAGCTCAATTGGAGCATTTCTAGCATGTTCGGTTGAAATTGGAATTTTACATTTTTCACTTTTGTCAGACGTTTGTAATATTCTCACAATAAGCTAATTAGCTCAATTGGAGCATTTCTAGCACGTTTGGTTGAAATTGGAAATTTACATTTTTCACTTTTGTCAAACAATTGCAATATTCTCTCAATAAGCTAATTAGCTCAATTGGAGCATTTCTAGCATGTCTGGTTGAAATTGGAAATTTACATTTTTCAGTGTTGTCAGACGTTTGTAATATTCTCACAATAAGCTAATTAGCTCAATTGGAGCATTTCTAGCATGTTTGGTTGAAATTGGAAATCAACATTTTTCAGTTTTGTCAGACGTTTGTAATATTCTCACAATAAGCTAATTAGCTCAATTGGAGCATTTCTAGCATGTTTGGTTGAAATTGGAAATTTACATTTTTCAGTTTTGTCAGACGTTTGTAAAATTCTTACAGTAGGCTTATTTGCGCAATTTGAGCATTTCTAGCATGTTTGGTTGAAATTGGAAATTTACATTTTTCACTTTTGTCAGACAATTGCAATATTCTCACAATAAGCTAATTAGCTCAATTGGAGCATTTCTAGCATGTTTGGTTGAAATTGGAAATTTACATTTTTCAGTGTTGTCAGACGTTTGTAATATTCTCACAATAAGCTAATTAGCTCAATTGGAGCATTTCTAGCATGTTTGGTTGAAATTGGAAATTTAAATTTTTCACTTTTGTCAGACAATTGCAATATTCTCACAATAAGCTAATTAGCTCAATTGGAGCATTTCTAGCATGTTTGGTTGAAATTGGAAATTTACATTTTTCACTTTTGTCAGACGTTTGTAATATTCTCACAATAAGCTAATTAGCTCAATTGGAGCATTTCTAGCATGTTTGGTTGAAATTGGAAATTTACATTTTTCACTTTTGTCAAACAATTGCAATATTCTCTCAATAAGCTAATTAGCTCAATTGGAGCATTTCTAGCATGTTTGGTTGTAATTGGAAATTTACATTTTTCAGTGTTGTCAGACGTTTGTAATATTCTCACAATAAGCTAATTAGCTCAATTGGAGCATTTCTAGCATGTTTGGTTGAAATTGGAAATCTACATTTTTCAGTTTTGTCAGACGTTTGTAATATTCTCACAATAAGCTAATTAGCTCAATTTGAGCATTTCTAGCATGTTTGGTTGAAATTGGAAATTTACATTTTTCAGTGTTGTCAGACGTTTGTAATATTCTCACAATAAGCTAATTAGCTCAATTGGAGCATTTCTAGCATGTTTGGTTGAAATTGGAAATCTACATTTTTCAGTTTTGTCAGACGTTTGTAATATTCTCACAATAAGCTAATTAGCTCAATTTGAGCATTTCTAGCATGTTTTGTTGAAATTGGAAATTTACATTTTTCACTTTTGTCAGACAATTGCAATATTCTCACAATAAGCTAATTAGCTCAATTGGAGCATTTCTAGCATGTTTGGTTGAAATTGGAAATTTACATTTTTCAGTGTTGTCAGACGTTTGTAATATTCTCACAATAAGCTAATTAGCTCAATTGGAGCATTTTTAGCATGTTTGGTTGAAATTGGAAATTTACATTTTTCAGTTTTGTCAGACGTTTGTAATATTCTCACAATAAGCTAATTAGCTCAATTGGAGCATTTCTAGCATGTTTGGTTGAAATTGGAAATCTACATTTTTCAGTTTTGTCAGACGTTTGTAATATTCTCACAATAAGCTAATTAGCTCAATTGGAGCATTTCTGGCATGTTTGGTTGAAATTGGAAATTTACATTTTTCAGTTTTGTCAGACGTTTGTAAAATATTTACAGTAGGCTTATTTGCGCAATTTGAGCATTTCTAGCATGTTTGGTTGAAATTGGAAATTTACTTTTTTCACTTTTGTCAGACAATTGCAATATTCTCACAATAAGCTAATTAGCTCAATTGGAGCATTTCTAGCATGTTCGGTTGAAATTGGAATTTTACATTTTTCACTTTTGTCAGACGTTTGTAATATTCTCACAATAAGCTAATTAGCTCAATTGGAGCATTTCTAGCGCGTTTGGTTGAAATTGGAAATTTACATTTTTCACTTTTGTCAAACAATTGCAATATTCTCACAATAAGCTAATTAGCTCAATTGGAGCATTTTTAGCATGTTTGGTTGAAATTGGAAATTTACATTTTTCAGTTTTGTCAGACGTTTGTAATATTCTCACAATAAGCTAATTAGCTCAATTGGAGCATTTCTAGCATGTTTGGTTGAAATTGGAAATCTACATTTTTCAGTTTTGTCAGACGTTTGTAAAATATTTACAGTAGGTTTATTTGCGCAATTTGAGCATTTCTAGCATGTTTGGTTGAAATTGGAAATTTACTTTTTTCACTTTTGTCAGACGTTTGTAATATTCTCACAATAAGCTAATTAGCTCAATTGGAGCATTTCTAGCACGTTTGGTTGAAATTGGAAATTTACATTTTTCACTTTTGTCAAACAATTGCAATATTCTCTCAATAAGCTAATTAGCTCAATTGGAGCATTTCTAGCATGTTTGGTTGAAATTGGAAATTTACATTTTTCACTTTTGTCAAACAATTGCAATATTCTCTCAATAAGCTAATTAGCTCAATTGGAGCATTTCTAGCATGTTCGGTTGAAATTGGAATTTTACATTTTTCACTTTTGTCAGACGTTTGTAATATTCTCACAATAAGCTAATTAGCTCAATTGGAGCATTTCTAGCACGTTTGGTTGAAATTGGAAATTTACATTTTTCACTTTTGTCAAACAATTGCAATATTCTCTCAATAAGCTAATTAGCTCAATTGGAGCATTTCTAGCATGTTTGGTTGAAATTGGAGTTTTACATTTTTCAGTGTTGTCAGACGTTTGTAATATTCTCACAATAAGCTAATTAGCTCAATTGGAGCATTTCTAGCATGTTTGGTTGAAATTGGAAATCAACATTTTTCAGTTTTGTCAGACGTTTGTAATATTCTCACAATAAGCTAATTAGCTCAATTGGAGCATTTCTAGCATGTTTGGTTGAAATTGGAAATTTACATTTTTCAGTTTTGTCAGACGTTTGTAAAATTCTTACAGTAGGCTTATTTGCGCAATTTGAGCATTTCTAGCATGTTTGGTTGAAATTGGAAATTTACATTTTTCACTTTTGTCAGACAATTGCAATATTCTCACAATAAGCTAATTAGCTCAATTGGAGCATTTCTAGCATTTTTGGTTGAAATTGGAAATTTACATTTTTCAGTGTTGTCAGACGTTTGTAATATTCTCACAATAAGCTAATTAGCTCAATTGGAGCATTTCTAGCATGTTTGGTTGAAATTGGAAATTTACATTTTTCACTTTTGTCAGACAATTGCAATATTCTCACAATAAGCTAATTAGCTCAATTGGAGCATTTCTAGCATGTTTGGTTGAAATTGGAAATTTACATTTTTCACTTTTGTCAGACAATTGCAATATTCTCTCAATAAGCTAATTAGCTCATTTGGAGCATTTCTAGCATGTTTGGTTGAAATTAGAAATTTACATTTTTCAGTGTTGTCAGACGTTTGTAATATTCTCACAATAAGCTAATTAGCTCAATTGGAGCATTTTTAGCATGTTTGGTTGAAATTGGAAATTTACATTTTTCAGTTTTGTCAGACGTTTGTAATATTCTCACAATAAGCTAATTAGCTCAATTGGAGCATTTCTAGCATGTTTGGTTGAAATTGGAAATCTACATTTTTCAGTTTTGTCAGACGTTTGTAATATTCTCACAATAAGCTAATTAGCTCAATTGGAGCATTTCTAGCGCGTTTGGTTGAAATTGGAAATTTACATTTTTCACTTTTGTCAAACAATTGCAATATTCTCTCAATAAGCTAATTAGCTCAATTGGAGCATTTCTAGCATGTTTGGTTGAAATTGGAAATTTACATTTTTCACTTTTGTCAAACAATTGCAATATTCTCTCAATAAGCTAATTAGCTCAATTGGAGCATTTCTAGCATGTTCGGTTGAAATTGGAATTTTACATTTTTCACTTTTGTCAGACGTTTGTAATATTCTCACAATAAGCTAATTAGCTCAATTGGAGCATTTCTAGCACGTTTGGTTGAAATTGGAAATTTACATTTTTCACTTTTGTCAAACAATTGCAATATTCTCTCAATAAGCTAATTAGCTCAATTGGAGCATTTCTAGCATGTCTGGTTGAAATTGGAAATTTACATTTTTCAGTGTTGTCAGACGTTTGTAATATTCTCACAATAAGCTAATTAGCTCAATTGGAGCATTTCTAGCATGTTTGGTTGAAATTGGAAATCAACATTTTTCAGTTTTGTCAGACGTTTGTAATATTCTCACAATAAGCTAATTAGCTCAATTGGAGCATTTCTAGCATGTTTGGTTGAAATTGGAAATTTACATTTTTCAGTTTTGTCAGACGTTTGTAAAATTCTTACAGTAGGCTTATTTGCGCAATTTGAGCATTTCTAGCATGTTTGGTTGAAATTGGAAATTTACATTTTTCACTTTTGTCAGACAATTGCAATATTCTCACAATAAGCTAATTAGCTCAATTGGAGCATTTCTAGCATGTTTGGTTGAAATTGGAAATTTACATTTTTCAGTGTTGTCAGACGTTTGTAATATTCTCACAATAAGCTAATTAGCTCAATTGGAGCATTTCTAGCATGTTTGGTTGAAATTGGAAATTTAAATTTTTCACTTTTGTCAGACAATTGCAATATTCTCACAATAAGCTAATTAGCTCAATTGGAGCATTTCTAGCATGTTTGGTTGAAATTGGAAATTTACATTTTTCACTTTTGTCAAACAATTGCAATATTCTCTCAATAAGCTAATTAGCTCAATTGGAGCATTTCTAGCATGTTTGGTTGAAATTGGAAATTTACATTTTTCAGTGTTGTCAGACGTTTGTAATATTCTCACAATAAGCTAATTAGCTCAATTGGAGCATTTCTAGCATGTTTGGTTGAAATTGGAAATCTACATTTTTCAGTTTTGTCAGACGTTTGTAATATTCTCACAATAAGCTAATTAGCTCAATTTGAGCATTTCTAGCATGTTTTGTTGAAATTGGAAATTTACATTTTTCACTTTTGTCAGACAATTGCAATATTCTCACAATAAGCTAATTAGCTCAATTGGAGCATTTCTAGCATGTTTGGTTGAAATTGGAAATTTACATTTTTCAGTGTTGTCAGACGTTTGTAATATTCTCACAATAAGCTAATTAGCTCAATTGGAGCATTTTTAGCATGTTTGGTTGAAATTGGAAATTTACATTTTTCAGTTTTGTCAGACGTTTGTAATATTCTCACAATAAGCTAATTAGCTCAATTGGAGCATTTCTAGCATGTTTGGTTGAAATTGGAAATCTACATTTTTCAGTTTTGTCAGACGTTTGTAATTTTCTCACAATAAGCTAATTAGCTCAATTGGAGCATTTCTAGCATGTTTGGTTGAAATTGGAAATTTACATTTTTCAGTTTTGTCAGACGTTTGTAAAATATTTACAGTAGGCTTATTTGCGCAATTTGAGCATTTCTAGCATGTTTGGTTGAAATTGGAAATTTACTTTTTTCACTTTTGTCAGACAATTGCAATATTCTCACAATAAGCTAATTAGCTCAATTGGAGCATTTCTAGCATGTTCGGTTGAAATTGGAATTTTACATTTTTCACTTTTGTCAGACGTTTGTTATATTCTCACAATAAGCTAATTAGCTCAATTGGAGCATTTCTAGCGCGTTTGGTTGAAATTGGAAATTTACATTTTTCACTTTTGTCAAACAATTGCAATATTCTCACAATAAGCTAATTAGCTCAATTGGAGCATTTTTAGCATGTTTGGTTGAAATTGGAAATTTACATTTTTCAGTTTTGTCAGACGTTTGTAATATTCTCACAATAAGCTAATTAGCTCAATTGGAGCATTTCTAGCATGTTTGGTTGAAATTGGAAATCTACATTTTTCAGTTTTGTCAGACGTTTGTAATATTCTCACAATAAGCTAATTAGCTCAATTGGAGCATTTCTAGCATGTTTGGTTGAAATTGGAAATTTACATTTTTCAGTTTTGTCAGACGTTTGTAAAATTCTTACAGTAGGCTTATTTGCGCAATTTGAGCATTTCTAGCATGTTTGGTTGAAATTGGAAATTTACTTTTTTCACTTTTGTCAGACGTTTGTAATATTCTCACAATAAGCTAATTAGCTCAATTGGAGCATTTCTAGCACGTTTGGTTGAAATTGGAAATTTACATTTTTCACTTTTGTCAAACAATTGCAATATTCTCTCAATAAGCTAATTAGCTCAATTGGAGCATTTCTAGCATGTTTGGTTGAAATTGGAAATTTACATTTTTCACTTTTGTCAAACAATTGCAATATTCTCTCAATAAGCTAATTAGCTCAATTGGAGCATTTCTAGCATGTTCGGTTGAAATTGGAATTTTACATTTTTCACTTTTGTCAGACGTTTGTAATATTCTCACAATAAGCTAATTAGCTCAATTGGAGCATTTCTAGCACGTTTGGTTGAAATTGGAAATTTACATTTTTCACTTTTGTCAAACAATTGCAATATTCTCTCAATAAGCTAATTAGCTCAATTGGAGCATTTCTAGCATGTTTGGTTGAAATTGGAATTTTACATTTTTCAGTGTTGTCAGACGTTTGTAATATTCTCACAATAAGCTAATTAGCTCAATTGGAGCATTTCTAGCATGTTTGGTTGAAATTGGAAATCAACATTTTTCAGTTTTGTCAGACGTTTGTAATATTCTCACAATAAGCTAATTAGCTCAATTGGAGCATTTCTAGCATGTTTGGTTGAAATTGGAAATTTACATTTTTCAGTTTTGTCAGACGTTTGTAAAATTCTTACAGTAGGCTTATTTGCGCAATTTGAGCATTTCTAGCATGTTTGGTTGAAATTGGAAATTTACATTTTTCACTTTTGTCAGACAATTGCAATATTCTCACAATAAGCTAATTAGCTCAATTGGAGCATTTCTAGCATTTTTGGTTGAAATTGGAAATTTACATTTTTCAGTGTTGTCAGACGTTTGTAATATTCTCACAATAAGCTAATTAGCTCAATTGGAGCATTTCTAGCATGTTTGGTTGAAATTGGAAATTTACATTTTTCACTTTTGTCAGACAATTGCAATATTCTCACAATAAGCTAATTAGCTCAATTGGAGCATTTCTAGCATGTTTAGTTGAAATTGGAAATTTACATTTTTCACTTTTGTCAGACAATTGCAATATTCTCTCAATAAGCTAATTAGCTCATTTGGAGCATTTCTAGCATGTTTGGTTGAAATTAGAAATTTACATTTTTCAGTGTTGTCAGACGTTTGTAATATTCTCACAATAAGCTAATTAGCTCAATTGGAGCATTTTTAGCATGTTTGGTTGAAATTGGAAATTTACATTTTTCAGTTTTGTCAGACGTTTGTAATATTCTCACAATAAGCTAATTAGCTCAATTGGAGCATTTCTAGCATGTTTGGTTGAAATTGGAAATCTACATTTTTCAGTTTTGTCAGACGTTTGTAATATTCTCACAATAAGCTAATTAGCTCAATTGGAGCATTTCTAGCGCGTTTGGTTGAAATTGGAAATTTACATTTTTCACTTTTGTCAAACAATTGCAATATTCTCTCAATAAGCTAATTAGCTCAATTGGAGCATTTCTAGCATGTTTGGTTGAAATTGGAAATTTACATTTTTCACTTTTGTCAAACAATTGCAATATTCTCTCAATAAGCTAATTAGCTCAATTGGAGCATTTCTAGCATGTTCGGTTGAAATTGGAATTTTACATTTTTCACTTTTGTCAGACGTTTGTAATATTCTCACAATAAGCTAATTAGCTCAATTGGAGCATTTCTAGCACGTTTGGTTGAAATTGGAAATTTACATTTTTCACTTTTGTCAAACAATTGCAATATTCTCTCAATAAGCTAATTAGCTCAATTGGAGCATTTCTAGCATGTCTGGTTGAAATTGGAAATTTACATTTTTCAGTGTTGTCAGACGTTTGTAATATTCTCACAATAAGCTAATTAGCTCAATTGGAGCATTTCTAGCATGTTTGGTTGAAATTGGAAATCAACATTTTTCAGTTTTGTCAGACGTTTGTAATATTCTCACAATAAGCTAATTAGCTCAATTGGAGCATTTCTAGCATGTTTGGTTGAAATTGGAAATTTACATTTTTCAGTTTTGTCAGACGTTTGTAAAATTCTTACAGTAGGCTTATTTGCGCAATTTGAGCATTTCTAGCATGTTTGGTTGAAATTGGAAATTTACATTTTTCACTTTTGTCAGACAATTGCAATATTCTCACAATAAGCTAATTAGCTCAATTGGAGCATTTCTAGCATGTTTGGTTGAAATTGGAAATTTACATTTTTCAGTGTTGTCAGACGTTTGTAATATTCTCACAATAAGCTAATTAGCTCAATTGGAGCATTTCTAGCATGTTTGGTTGAAATTGGAAATTTAAATTTTTCACTTTTGTCAGACAATTGCAATATTCTCACAATAAGCTAATTAGCTCAATTGGAGCATTTCTAGCATGTTTGGTTGAAAATGGAAATTTACATTTTTCACTTTTGTCAGACAATTGCAATATTCACTCAATAAGCTAATTAGCTCATTTGGAGCATTTCTAGCATGTTTGGTTGAAATTAGAAATTTACATTTTTCAGTGTTGTCAGACGTTTGTAATATTCTCACAATAAGCTAATTAGCTCAATTGGAGCATTTTTAGCATGTTTGGTTGAAATTGGAAATTTACATTTTTCAGTTTTGTCAGACGTTTGTAATATTCTCACAATAAGCTAATTAGCTCAATTGGAGCATTTCTAGCATGTTTGGTTGAAATTGGAAATCTACATTTTTCAGTTTTGTCAGACGTTTGTAATTTTCTCACAATAAGCTAATTAGCTCAATTGGAGCAATTCTAGCATGTTTGGTTGAAATTGGAAATTTACATTTTTCACTTTTGTCAGACGTTTGTAAAATTCTTACAGTAGGCTTATTTGCGCAATTTGAGCATTTCTAGCATGTTTGGTTGAAATTGGAAATTTAGTTTTTCACTTTTGTCAGACAATTGCAATATTCTCACAATAAGCTAATTAGCTCAATTGGAGCATTTCTAGCATGTTTGGTTGAAATTGGAAATTTACATTTTTCACTTTTGTCAGACAATTGCAATATTCTCTCAATAAGCTAATTAGCTCATTTGGAGCATTTCTAGCATGTTTGGTTGAAATTAGAAATTTACATTTTTCAGTGTTGTCAGACGTTTGTAATATTCTCACAATAAGCTAATTAGCTCAATTGGAGCATTTTTAGCATGTTTGGTTGAAATTGGAAATTTACATTTTTCAGTTTTGTCAGACGTTTGTAATATTCTCACAATAAGCTAATTAGCTCAATTGGAGCATTTCTAGCATGTTTGGTTGAAATTGGAAATCTACATTTTTCAGTTTTGTCAGACGTTTGTAATATTCTCACAATAAGCTAATTAGCTCAATTGGAGCATTTCTAGCGTGTTTGGTTGAAATTGGAAATTTACATTTTTCACTTTTGTCAAACAATTGCAATATTCTCTCAATAAGCTAATTAGCTCAATTGGAGCATTTCTAGCATGTTTGGTTGAAATTGGAAATTTACATTTTTCACTTTTGTCAAACAATTGCAATATTCTCTCAATAAGCTAATTAGCTCAATTGGAGCATTTCTAGCATGTTCGGTTGAAATTGGAATTTTACATTTTTCACTTTTGTCAGACGTTTGTAATATTCTCACAATAAGCTAATTAGCTCAATTGGAGCATTTCTAGCACGTTTGGTTGAAATTGGAAATTTACATTTTTCACTTTTGTCAAACAATTGCAATATTCTCTCAATAAGCTAATTAGCTCAATTGGAGCATTTCTAGCATGTTTGGTTGAAATTGGAAATTTACATTTTTCAGTGTTGTCAGACGTTTGTAATATTCTCACAATAAGCTAATTAGCTCAATTGGAGCATTTCTAGCATGTTTGGTTGAAATTGGAAATCAACATTTTTCAGTTTTGTCAGACGTTTGTAATATTCTCACAATAAGCTAATTAGCTCAATTGGAGCATTTCTAGCATGTTTGGTTGAAATTGGAAATTTACATTTATAAGTTTTGTCAGACGTTTGTAAAATTCTTACAGTAGGCTTATTTGCGCAATTTGAGCATTTCTAGCATGTTTGGTTGAAATTGGAAATTTACATTTTTCACTTTTGTCAGACAATTGCAATATTCTCACAATAAGCTAATTAGCTCAATTGGAGCATTTCTAGCATGTTTGGTTGAAATTGGAAATTTACATTTTTCAGTGTTGTCAGACGTTTGTAATATTCTCAGAATAAGCTAATTAGCTCAATTGGAGCATTTCTAGCATGTTTGGTTGAAATTGGAAATTTACATTTTTCACTTTTGTCAGACAATTGCACTATTCTCACAATAAGCTAATTAGCTCAATTGGAGCATTTCTAGCATGTTTGGTTGAAATTGGAAATTTACATTTTTCACTTTTGTCAGACAATTGCAATATTCTCTCAATAAGCTAATTAGCTCATTTAGAGCATTTCTAGCATGTTTGGTTGAAATTAGAAATTTACATTTTTCAGTGTTGTCAGACGTTTGTAATATTCTCACAATAAGCTACTTAGCTCAATTGGAGCATTTTTAGCATGTTTGGTTGAAATTGGAAATTTACATTTTTCAGTTTTGTCAGACGTTTGTAATATTCTCACAATAAGCTAATTAGCTCAATTGGAGCATTTCTAGCATGTTTGGTTGAAATTGGAAATCTACATTTTTCAGTTTTGTCAGACGTTTGTAATATTCTCACAATAAGCTAATTAGCTCAATTGGAGCATTTCTAGCATGTTTGGTTGAAATTGGAAATTTACATTTTTCACTTTTGTCAGACAATTGCAATATTCTCTCAATAAGCTAATTAGCTCATTTGGAGCATTTCTAGCATGTTTGGTTGAAATTAGAAATTTACATTTTTCAGTGTTGTCAGACGTTTGTAATATTCTCACAATAAGCTAATTAGCTCAATTGGAGCATTTTTAGCATGTTTGGTTGAAATTGGAAATTTACATTTTTCAGTTTTGTCAGACGTTTGTAATATTCTCACAATAAGCTAATTAGCTCAATTGGAGCATTTCTAGCATGTTTGGTTGAAATTGGAAATCTACATTTTTCAGTTTTGTCAGACGTTTGTAATATTCTCACAATAAGCTAATTAGCTCAATTGGAGCATTTCTAGCATGTTTGGTTGAAATTGGAAATTTACATTTTTCAGTTTTGTCAGACGTTTGTAAAATTCTTACAGTAGGCTTATTTGCGCAATTTGAGCATTTCTAGCATGTTTGGTTGAAATTGGAAATTTAGTTTTTCACTTTTGTCAGACAATTGCAATATTCTCACAATAAGCTAATTAGCTCAATTGGAGCATTTCTAGCATGTTTGGTTGAAATTGGAAATTTACATTTTTCAGTGTTGTCAGACGTTTGTAATATTCTCACAATAAGCTAATTAGCTAAATTGGAGCATTTCTAGCATGTTTGGTTGAAATTGCAAATTTACATTTTTCACTTCTGTCAGACAATTGCAATATTCTCACAATAAGCTAATTAGCTCAATTGGAGCATTTCTAGCATGTTTGGTTGAAATTGGAAATTTACATTTTTCAATTTTGTTAGACGTTTGTAATATTCTCACAATAAGCTAATTAGCTCAATTGGAGCATTTCTAGCATGTTTGGTTGAAACTGGAAATTTACATTTTTCACTTTTGTCAGACAATTGCAATATTCTCACAATAAGCTAATTAGCTCAATTGGAGCATTTCTAGCATGTTTGGTTGAAATTGGAAATTTACATTTTTCACTTTTGTCAGACGTTTGTAATATTCTCACAATAAGCTAATTAGCTCAATTGGAGCATTTCTAGCATGTTTGGTTGAAATTGGAATTTTACATTTTTCACTTTTGTCAAACAATTGCAATATTCTCTCAATAAGCTAATTAGCTCAATTGGAGCATTTCTAGCATGTTTGGTTGAAATTGGAAATTTACATTTTTTAGTGTTGTCAGACGTTTGTAATATTCTCACAATAAGCTAATTAGCTCAATTGGAGCATTTCTAGCATGTTTGGTTGAAATTGGAAATCTACATTTTTCAGTTTTGTCAGACGTTTGTAATATTCTCACAATAAGCTAATTAGCTCAATTGGAGCATTTCTAGCATGTTTGGTTGAAATTGGAAATTTACATTTTTCAGTTTTGTCAGACGTTTGTAAAATTCTTACAGTAGGCTTATTTGCGCAATTTGAGCATTTCTAGCATGTTTGGTTGAAATTGGAAATTTACATTTTTCACTTTTGTCAGACAATTGCAATATTCTCACAATAAGCTAATTAGCTCAATTGGAGCATTTCTAGCATGTTTGGTTGAAATTGGAAATTTACATTTTTCACTTTTGTCAGACGTTTGTAATATTCTCACAATAAGCTAATTAGCTCAATTGGAGCATTTCTAGCATGTTTGGTTGAAATTGGAAATTTACATTTTTCACTTTTGTCAGACAATTGCACTATTCTCACAATAAGCTAATTAGCTCAATTGGAGCATTTCTAGCATGTTTGGTTGAAATTGGAAATTTACATTTTTCACTTTTGTCAGACAATTGCAATATTCTCTCAATAAGCTAATTAGCTCATTTGGAACATTTCTAGCATGTTTGGTTGAAATTAGAAATTTACATTTTTCAGTGTTGTCAGACGTTTGTAATATTCTCACAATAAGCTAATTAGCTCAATTGGAGCATTTTTAGCATGTTTGGTTGAAATTGGAAATTTACATTTTTCAGTTTTGTCAGACGTTTGTAATATTCTCACAATAAGCTAATTAGCTCAATTGGAGCATTTCTAGCATGTTTGGTTGAAATTGGAAATCTACATTTTTCAGTTTTGTCAGACGTTTGTAATATTCTCACAATAAGCTAATTAGCTCAATTGGAGCATTTCTAGCATGTTTGGTTGAAATTGGAAATTTACATTTTTCACTTTTGTCAGACAATTGCAATATTCTCTCAATAAGCTAATTAGCTCATTTGGAGCATTTCTAGCATGTTTGGTTGAAATTAGAAATTTACATTTTTCAGTGTTGTCAGACGTTTGTAATATTCTCACAATAAGCTAATTAGCTCGATTGGAGCATTTTTAGCATGTTTGGTTGAAATTGGAAATTTACATTTTTCAGTTTTGTCAGACGTTTGTAATATTCTCACAATAAGCTAATTAGCTCAATTGGAGCATTTCTAGCATGTTTGGTTGAAATTGGAAATCTACATTTTTCAGTTTTGTCAGACGTTTGTAATATTCTCACAATAAGCTAATTAGCTCAATTGGAGCATTTCTAGCATGTTTGGTTGAAATTGGAAATTTACATTTTTCAGTTTTGTCAGACGTTTGTAAAATTCTTACAGTAGGCTTATTTGCGCAATTTGAGCATTTCTAGCATGTTTGGTTGAAATTGGAAATTTAGTTTTTCACTTTTGTCAGACAATTGCAATATTCTCACAATAAGCTAATTAGCTCAATTGGAGCATTTCTAGCATGTTTGGTTGAAATTGGAAATTTACATTTTTCAGTGTTGTCAGACGTTTGTAATATTCTCACAATAAGCTAATTAGCTAAATTGGAGCATTTCTAGCATGTTTGGTTGAAATTGCAAATTTACATTTTTCACTTCTGTCAGACAATTGCAATATTCTCACAATAAGCTAATTAGCTCAATTGGAGCATTTCTAGCATGTTTGGTTGAAATTGGAAATTTACATTTTTCAATTTTGTTAGACGTTTGCAATATTCTCACAATAAGCTAATTAGCTCAATTGGAGCATTTCTAGCATGTTTGGTTGAAACTGGAAATTTACATTTTTCACTTTTGTCAGACAATTGCAATACTCTCACAATAAGCTAATTAGCTCAATTGGAGCATTTCTAGCATGTTTGGTTGAAATTGGAAATTTATATTTTTCACTTTTGTCAGACGTTTGTAATATTCTCACAATAAGCTAATTAGCTCAATTGGAGCATTTCTAGCATGTTTGGTTGAAATTGGAATTTTACATTTTTCACTTTTGTCAAACAATTGCAATATTCTCTCAATAAGCTAATTAGCTCAATTGGAGCATTTCTAGCATGTTTGGTTGAAATTGGAAATTTACATTTTTCAGTGTTGTCAGACGTTTGTAATATTCTCACAATAAGCTAATTAGCTCAATTGGAGCATTTCTAGCATGTTTGGTTGAAATTGGAAATCTACATTTTTCAGTTTTGTCAGACGTTTGTAATATTCTCACAATAAGCTAATTAGCTCAATTGGAGCATTTCTAGCATGTTTGGTTGAAATTGGAAATTTACATTTTTCACTTTTGTCAGACGTTTGTAAAATTCTTACAGTAGGCTGATTTGCGCAATTTGAGCATTTCTAACATGTTTTGTTGAAATTGGAAATTTACATTTTTCACTTTTGTCAGACAATTGCAATATTCTCACAATAAGCTAATTAGCTCAATTGGAGCATTTCTAGCATGTTTGGTTGAAATTGGAAATTTACATTTTTCAGTGTTGTCAGACGTTTGTAATATTCTCACAATAAGCTAATTAGCTCAATTGTAGCATTTCTAGCATGTTTGGTTGAAATTGGAAATTTACATTTTTCACTTTTGTCAGACAATTGCAATATTCTCACAATAAGCTAATTAGCTCAATTGGAGCATTTCTAGCATGTTTGGTTGAAATTGGAAATTTACATTTTTCACTTTTGTCAGACAATTGCAATATTCTCTCAATAAGCTAATTAGCTCATTTGGAGCATTTCTAGCATGTTTGGTTGAAATTAGAAATTTACATTTTTCAGTGTTGTCAGACGTTTGTAATATTCTCACAATAAGCTAATTAGCTCAATTGGAACATTTTTAGCATGTTTGGTTGAAATTGGAAATTTACATTTTTCAGTTTTGTCAGACGTTTGTAATATTCTCACAATAAGCTAATTAGCTCAATTGGAGCATTTCTAGCATGTTTGGTTGAAATTGGAAATCTACATTTTTCAGTTTTGTCAGACGTTTGTAATATTCTCACAATAAGCTAATTAGCTCAATTGGAGCATTTCTAGCATGTTTGGTTGAAATTGGAAATTTACATTTTTCAGTTTTGTCATACGTTTGTAAAATTCTTACAGTAGGCTTTTTGCGCAATTTGAGCATTTCTAGCATGTTTGGTTGAAATTAGAAAATTTACTTTTTTCACTTTTGTCAGACAATTGCAATATTCTCACAATAAGCTAATTAGCTCGAATGGAGCATTTTTAGCATGTTTGGTTGAAATTGGAAATTTACATTTTTCAGTTTTGTCAGACGTTTGTAATATTCTCACAATAAGCTAATTAGCTCAATTGGAGCATTTCTAGCATGTTTGGTTGAAATTGCAAATTTACATTTTTCACTTCTGTCAGACAATTGCAATATTCTCACAATAAGCTAATTAGCTCAATTGGAGCATTTCTAGCATGTTTGGTTGAAATTGGAAATTTACATTTTTCACTTTTGTCAGACGTTTGTAATATTCTCACAATAAGCTAATTAGCTCAATTGGAGCATTTCTAGCATGTTTGGTTGAAACTGGAAATTTACATTTTTCACTTTTGTCAGACAATTGCAATATTCTCACAATAAGCTAATTAGCTCGAATGGAGCATTTCTAGCATGTTTGGTTGAAATTGGAAATTTGAATTTTTCAGTGTTGTCAGACGTTTGTAATATTCTCACAATAAGCTAATTAGCTAAATTGGAGCATTTCTAGCATGTTTGGTTGAAATTGCAAATTTACATTTTTCACTTCTGTCAGACAATTGCAATATTCTCACAATAAGCTAATTAGCTCAATTGGAGCATTTCTAGCATGTTTGGTTGAAATTGGAAATTTACATTTTTCACTTTTGTCAGGCGTTTGTAATATTCTCACAATAAGCTAATTAGCTCAATTGGAGCATTTCTAGCATGTTTGGTTGAAACTGGAAATTTACATTTTTCACTTTTGTCAGACAATTGCAATATTCTCACAATAAGCTAATTAGCTCAATTGGAGCATTTCTAGCATGTTTGGTTGAAATTGGAAATTTACATTTTTCAATTTTGTTACACGTTTGTAATATTCTCACAATAAGCTAATTAGCTCAATTTGAGCATTTCTAGCATGTTTGGTTGAAACTGGAAATTTACATTTTTCACTTTTGTCAGACGTTTGTAATATTCTCACAATAAGCTAATTAGCTCAATTGGAGCATTTCTAGCATGTTTGGTTGAAATTGGAATTTTACATTTTTCACTTTTGTCAAACAATTGCAATATTCTCTCAATAAGCTAATTAGCTCAATTGGAGCATTTCTAGCATGTTTGGTTGAAATTGGAAATTTACATTTTTTAGTGTTGTCAGACGTTTGTACTATTCTCACAATAAGCTAATTAGCTCAATTGGAGCATTTCTAGCATGTTTGGTTGAAATTGGAAATCTACATTTTTCAGTTTTGTCAGACGTTTGTAATATTCTCACAATAAGCTAATTAGCTCAATTGGAGCATTTCTAGCATGTTTGGTTGAAATTGGAAATTTACATTTTTCAGTTTTGTCAGACGTTTGTAAAATTCTTACAGTAGGCTTATTTGCGCAATTTGAGCATTTCTAGCATGTTTGGTTGAAATTGGAAATTTACATTTTTCACTTTTGTCAGACAATTGCAATATTCTCACAATAAGCTAATTAGCTCAATTGGAGCATTTCTAGCATGTTTGGTTGAAATTGGAAATTTACATTTTTCAGTGTTGTCAGACGTTTGTAATATTCTCACAATAAGCTAATTAGCTCAATTGGAGCATTTCTAGCATGTTTGGTTGAAATTGGAAATTTACATTTTTCACTTTTGTCAGACAATTGCACTATTCTCACAATAAGCTAATTAGCTCAATTGGAGCATTTCTAGCATGTTTGGTTGAAATTGGAAATTTACATTTTTCACTTTTGTCAGACAATTGCAATATTCTCTCAATAAGCTAATTAGCTCATTTGGAGCATTTCTAGCATGTTTGGTTGAAATTAGAAATTTACATTTTTCAGTGTTGTCAGACGTTTGTAATATTCTCACAATAAGCTAATTAGCTCAATTGGAGCATTTTTAGCATGTTTGGTTGAAATTGGAAATTTACATTTTTCAGTTTTGTCAGACGTTTGTAATATTCTCACAATAAGCTAATTAGCTCAATTGGAGCATTTCTAGCATGTTTGGTTGAAATTGGAAATCTACATTTTTCAGTTTTGTCAGACGTTTGTAATATTCTCACAATAAGCTAATTAGCTCAATTGGAGCATTTCTAGCATGTTTGGTTGAAATTGGAAATTTACATTTTTCACTTTTGTCAGACAATTGCAATATTCTCTCAATAAGCTAATTAGCTCATTTGGAGCATTTCTAGCATGTTTGGTTGAAATTAGAAATTTACATTTTTCAGTGTTGTCAGACGTTTGTAATATTCTCACAATAAGCTAATTAGCTCGATTGGAGCATTTTTAGCATGTTTGGTTGAAATTGGAAATTTACATTTTTCAGTTTTGTCAGACGTTTGTAATATTCTCACAATAAGCTAATTAGCTCAATTGGAGCATTTCTAGCATGTTTGGTTGAAATTGGAAATCTACATTTTTCAGTTTTGTCAGACGTTTGTAATATTCTCACAATAAGCTAATTAGCTCAATTGGAGCATTTCTAGCATGTTTGGTTGAAATTGGAAATTTACATTTTTCAGTTTTGTCAGACGTTTGTAAAATTCTTACAGTAGGCTTATTTGCGCAATTTGAGCATTTCTAGCATGTTTGGTTGAAATTGGAAATTTAGTTTTTCACTTTTGTCAGACAATTGCATTATTCTCACAATAAGCTAATTAGCTCAATTGGAGCATTTCTAGCATGTTTGGTTGAAATTGGAAATTTACATTTTTCAGTGTTGTCAGACGTTTGTAATATTCTCACAATAAGCTAATTAGCTAAATTGGAGCATTTCTAGCATGTTTGGTTGAAATTGCAAATTTACATTTTTCACTTTTGTCAGACAATTGCAATATTCTCACAATAAGCTAATTAGCTCAATTGGAGCATTTCTAGCATGTTTGGTTGAAATTGGAAATTTACATTTTTCACTTTTGTCAGACAATTGCAATATTCTCTCAATAAGCTAATTAGCTCATTTGGAGCATTTCTAGCATGTTTGGTTGAAATTAGAAATTTACATTTTTCAGTGTTGTCAGACGTTTGTAATATTCTCACAATAAGCTAATTAGCTCAATTGGAGCATTTTTAGCATGTTTGGTTGAAATTGGAAATTTACATTTTTCAGTTTTGTCAGACGTTTGTAATATTCTCACAATAAGCTAATTAGCTCAATTGGAGCATTTCTAGCATGTTTGGTTGAAATTGGAAATCTACATTTTTCAGTTTTGTCAGACGTTTGTAATATTCTCACAATAAGCTAATTAGCTCAATTGGAGCATTTCTAGCATGTTTGGTTGAAATTGGAAATTTACATTTTTCAGTTTTGTCATACGTTTGTAAAATTCTTACAGTAGGCTTTTTGCGCAATTTGAGCATTTCTAGCATGTTTGGTTGAAATTAGAAAATTTACTTTTTTCACTTTTGTCAGACAATTGCAATATTCTCACAATAAGCTAATTAGCTCGAATGGAGCATTTCTAGCAGGTTTGGTTGAAATTGGAAATTTGAATTTTTCAGTGTTGTCAGACGTTTGTAATATTCTCACAATAAGCTAATTAGCTAAATTGGAGCATTTCTAGCATGTTTGGTTGAAATTGCAAATTTACATTTTTCACTTCTGTCAGACAATTGCAATATTCTCACAATAAGCTAATTAGCTCAATTGGAGCATTTCTAGCATGTTTGGTTGAAATTGGAAATTTACATTTTTCACTTTTGTCAGACGTTTGTAATATTCTCACAATAAGCTAATTAGCTCAATTGGAGCATTTCTAGCATGTTTGGTTGAAACTGGAAATTTACATTTTTCACTTTTGTCAGACAATTGCAATATTCTCACAATAAGCTAATTAGCTCAATTGGAGCATTTCTAGCATGTTTGGTTGAAATTGGAAATTTACATTTTTCAATTTTGTTACACGTTTGTAATATTCTCACAATAAGCTAATTAGCTCAATTTGAGCATTTCTAGCATGTTTGGTTGAAACTGGAAATTTACATTTTTCACTTTTGTCAGACAATTGCAATATTCTCACAATAAGCTAATTAGCTCAATTGGAGCATTTCTAGCATGTTTGGTTGAAATTGGAAATTTACATTTTTCACTTTTGTCAGACGTTTGTAATATTCTCACAATAAGCTAATTAGCTCAATTGGAGCATTTCTAGCATGTTTGGTTGAAATTGGAAATTTACATTTTTCACTTTTGTCAAACAATTGCAATATTCTCTCAATAAGCTAATTAGCTCAATTGGAGCATTTCTAGCATGTTTGGTTGAAATTGGAAATTTACATTTTTCACTTTTGTCAGACGTTTGTAATATTCTCACAATAAGCTAATTAGCTCAATTGGAGCATTTCTAGCACGTTTGGTTGAAATTGGAAACTTAAATTTTTCACTTTTGTCAGACAATTGCAATATTCTCACAATAAGCTAATTAGCTCAATTGGAGCATTTCTAGCATCTTCGGTTGAAATTGGAAATTTACATTTTTCACTTTTGTCAAACAATTGCAATATTCTCTCAATAAGCTAATTAGCTCAATTGGAGCATTTCTAGCATGTTTGGTTGAAATTGGAAATTTACATTTTTCACTTTTGTCAGACGTTTGTAATATTCTCACAATAAGCTAATTAGCTCAATTGGAGCATTTCTCGCATGTTTGGTTGAAATTGGAAATTTACATTTTTCACTTTTGTCAAACAATTGCAATATTCTCTCAATAAGCTAATTAGCTCAATTGGAGCATTTCTAGCATGTTTGGTTGAAATTGGAAATTTACATTTTTCACTCTTGTCAGACAATTGCACTATTCTCACAATAAGCTAATTAGCTCAATTGGAGCATTTCTAGCATGTTTGGTTGAAATTGGAAATTTACATTTTTCACTTTTGTCAGACAATTGCAATATTCTCTCAATAAGCTAATTAGCTCATTTGGAGCATTTCTAGCATGTTTGGTTGAAATTAGAAATTTACATTTTTCAGTGTTGTCAGACGTTTGTAATATTCTCACAATAAGCTAATTAGCTCAATTGGAGCATTTTTAGCATGTTTGGTTGAAATTGGAAATTTACATTTTTCAGTTTTGTCAGACGTTTGTAATATTCTCACAATAAGCTAATTAGCTCAATTGGAGCATTTCTAGCATGTTTGGTTGAAATTGGAAATCTACATTTTTCAGTTTTGTCAGACGTTTGTAATATTCTCACAATAAGCTAATTAGCTCAATTGGAGCATTTCTAGCATGTTTGGTTGAAATTGGAAATTTACATTTTTCACTTTTGTCAGACAATTGCAATATTCTCTCAATAAGCTAATTAGCTCATTTGGAGCATTTCTAGCATGTTTGGTTGAAATTAGAAATTTACATTTTTCAGTGTTGTCAGACGTTTGTAATATTCTCACAATAAGCTAATTAGCTCGATTGGAGCATTTTTAGCATGTTTGGTTGAAATTGGAAATTTACATTTTTCAGTTTTGTCAGACGTTTGTAATATTCTCACAATAAGCTAATTAGCTCAATTGGAGCATTTCTAGCATGTTTGGTTGAAATTGGAAATCTACATTTTTCAGTTTTGTCAGACGTTTGTAATATTCTCACAATAAGCTAATTAGCTCAATTGGAGCATTTCTAGCATGTTTGGTTGAAATTGGAAATTTACATTTTTCAGTTTTGTCAGACGTTTGTAAAATTCTTACAGTAGGCTTATTTGCGCAATTTGAGCATTTCTAGCATGTTTGGTTGAAATTGGAAATTTAGTTTTTCACTTTTGTCAGACAATTGCATTATTCTCACAATAAGCTAATTAGCTCAATTGGAGCATTTCTAGCATGTTTGGTTGAAATTGGAAATTTACATTTTTCAGTGTTGTCAGACGTTTGTAATATTCTCACAATAAGCTAATTAGCTAAATTGGAGCATTTCTAGCATGTTTGGTTGAAATTGCAAATTTACATTTTTCACTTTTGTCAGACAATTGCAATATTCTCACAATAAGCTAATTAGCTCAATTGGAGCATTTCTAGCATGTTTGGTTGAAATTGGAAATTTACATTTTTCACTTTTGTCAGACAATTGCAATATTCTCTCAATAAGCTAATTAGCTCATTTGGAGCATTTCTAGCATGTTTGGTTGAAATTAGAAATTTACATTTTTCAGTGTTGTCAGACGTTTGTAATATTCTCACAATAAGCTAATTAGCTCAATTGGAGCATTTTTAGCATGTTTGGTTGAAATTGGAAATTTACATTTTTCAGTTTTGTCAGACGTTTGTAATATTCTCACAATAAGCTAATTAGCTCAATTGGAGCATTTCTAGCATGTTTGGTTGAAATTGGAAATCTACATTTTTCAGTTTTGTCAGACGTTTGTAATATTCTCACAATAAGCTAATTAGCTCAATTGGAGCATTTCTAGCATGTTTGGTTGAAATTGGAAATTTACATTTTTCAGTTTTGTCATACGTTTGTAAAATTCTTACAGTAGGCTTTTTGCGCAATTTGAGCATTTCTAGCATGTTTGGTTGAAATTAGAAAATTTACTTTTTTCACTTTTGTCAGACAATTGCAATATTCTCACAATAAGCTAATTAGCTCGAATGGAGCATTTCTAGCATGTTTGGTTGAAATTGGAAATTTGAATTTTTCAGTGTTGTCAGACGTTTGTAATATTCTCACAATAAGCTAATTAGCTAAATTGGAGCATTTCTAGCATGTTTGGTTGAAATTGCAAATTTACATTTTTCACTTCTGTCAGACAATTGCAATATTCTCACAATAAGCTAATTAGCTCAATTGGAGCATTTCTAGCATGTTTGGTTGAAATTGGAAATTTACATTTTTCACTTTTGTCAGACGTTTGTAATATTCTCACAATAAGCTAATTAGCTCAATTGGAGCATTTCTAGCATGTTTGGTTGAAACTGGAAATTTACATTTTTCACTTTTGTCAGACAATTGCAATATTCTCACAATAAGCTAATTAGCTCAATTGGAGCATTTCTAGCATGTTTGGTTGAAATTGGAAATTTACATTTTTCAATTTTGTTACACGTTTGTAATATTCTCACAATAAGCTAATTAGCTCAATTTGAGCATTTCTAGCATGTTTGGTTGAAACTGGAAATTTACATTTTTCACTTTTGTCAGACAATTGCAATATTCTCACAATAAGCTAATTAGCTCAATTGGAGCATTTCTAGCATGTTTGGTTGAAATTGGAAATTTACATTTTTCACTTTTGTCAGACGTTTGTAATATTCTCACAATAAGCTAATTAGCTCAATTGGAGCATTTCTAGCATGTTTGGTTGAAATTGGAAATTTACATTTTTCACTTTTGTCAAACAATTGCAATATTCTCTCAATAAGCTAATTAGCTCAATTGGAGCATTTCTAGCATGTTTGGTTGAAATTGGAAATTTACATCTTTCACTTTTGTCAGACGTTTGTAATATTCTCACAATAAGCTAATTAGCTCAATTGGAGCATTTCTAGCACGTTTGGTTGAAATTGGAAACTTAAATTTTTCACTTTTGTCAGACAATTGCAATATTCTCACAATAAGCTAATTAGCTCAATTGGAGCATTTCTAGCATCTTCAGTTGAAATTGGAAATTTACATTTTTCACTTTTGTCAAACAATTGCAATATTCTCTCAATAAGCTAATTAGCTCAATTGGAGCATTTCTAGCATGTTTGGTTGAAATTGGAAATTTACATTTTTCACTTTTGTCAGACGTTTGTAATATTCTCACAATAAGCTAATTAGCTCAATTGGAGCATTTCTCGCATGTTTGGTTGAAATTGGAAATTTACATTTTTCACTTTTGTCAAACAATTGCAATATTCTCTCAATAAGCTAATTAGCTCAATTGGAGCATTTCTAGCATGTTTGGTTGAAATTGGAAATTTACATTTTTCACTTTTGTCAGACGCTTGTAATATTCTCACAATAAGCTAATTAGCTCAATTGGAGCATTTCTAGCACGTTTGGTTGAAATTGGAAACTTAAATTTTTCACTTTTGTCAGACAATTGCAATATTCTCACAATAAGCTAATTAGCTCAATTGGAGCATTTCTAGCATCTTCGGTTGAAATTGGAAATTTACATTTTTCAGTGTTGTCAGACGTTTGTAATATTCTCACAATAAGCTAATTAGCTCAATTGGAGCATTTCTAGCATGTTTGGTTGAAATTGGAAATTTGAATTTTTCAGTGTTGTCAGACGTTTGTAATATTCTCACAATAAGCTAATTAGCTAAATTGGAGCATTTCTAGCATGTTTGGTTGAAATTGCAAATTTACATTTTTCACTTCTGTCAGACAATTGCAATATTCTCACAATAAGCTAATTAGCTCAATTGGAGCATTTCTAGCATGTTTGGTTGAAATTGGAAATTTACATTTTTCACTTTTGTCAGACGTTTGTAATATTCTCACAATAAGCTAATTAGCTCAATTGGAGCATTTCTAGCATGTTTGGTTGAAACTGGAAATTTACATTTTTCGCTTTTGTCAGACAATTGCAATATTCTCACAATAAGCTAATTAGCTCAATTGGAGCATTTCTAGCATGTTTGGTTGAAATTGGAAATTTACATTTTTCAATTTTGTTAGACGTTTGTAATATTCTCACAATAAGCTAATTAGCTCAATTTGAGCATTTCTAGCATGTTTGGTTGAAACTGGAAATTTACATTTTTCACTTTTGTCAGACAATTGCAATATTCTCACAATAAGCTAATTAGCTCAATTGGGGCATTTCTAGCATGTTTGGTTGAAATTGGAAATTTACATTTTTCACTTTTGTCAGACGTTTGTAATATTCTCACAATAAGCTAATTAGCTCAATTGGAGCATTTCTAGCATGTTCGGTTGAAATTGGAAATTTAAATTTTTCACTTTTGTCAGACGTTTGTAATATTCTCACAATAAGCTAATTAGCTCAATTGGACCATTTCTAGCACGTTTGGTTGAAATTGGAAATTTAAATTTTTCACTTTTGTCAGACAATTGCAATATTCTCACAATAAGCTAATTAGCTCAATTGGAGCAATTCTAGCATCTTCGGTTGAAATTGGAAATTTACATTTTTCAGTGTTGTCAGACGTTTGTAATATTCTAACAATAAGCTAATTAGCTCAATTGGAGCATTTCTAGCATGTTTGGTTGAAATTGGAAATTTACATTTTTCACTTTTGTCAGACAATTGCAATAATCTCACAGTAAGCTAATTAGCTCAATTGGAGCAATTCTAGCATGTTTGGTTGAAATTGGAAATTTACATTTTTCACTTTTGTCAGACAATTGCAATATTCTCACAATAAGCTAATTAGTTCAATTGGAGCATTTCTAGCATGTTTGGTTGAAATTGGAAATTTACATTTTTCAATTTTGTCAGACAATTGCAATATTCTCTCAATAAGCTAATTAGCTCATTTGGAGCATTTCTAGCATGTTTGGTTGAAATTAGAAATTTACATTTTTCAGTGTTGTCAGACGTTTGTAATATTCTCACAATAAGCTAATTAGCTCAATTGGAGCATTTTTAGCATGTTTGGTTGAAATTGGAAATTTACATTTTTCAGTTTTGTCAGACGTTTGTAAAATTCTTACAGTAGGCTTATTTGCGCAATTTGAGCATTTCTAGCATGTTTGGTTGAAATTGGAAATTTACTTTTTTCACTTTTGTCAGACAATTGCAATATTCTCACAATAAGCTAATTAACTCAATTGGAGCATTTCTAGCATGTTTGGTTGAAATTGGAAATTTACATTTTTCAGTGTTGTCAGACGTTTGTAATATTCTCACAATAAGCTAATTAGCTAAATTGGAGCATTTCTAGCATGTTTGGTTGAAATTGCAAATTTACATTTTTCGATTTTGTTAGACGTTTGTAATATTCTCACAATAAGCTAATTAGCTCAATTGGAGCATTTCTAGCATGTTTGGTTGAAATTGGAAATTTACATTTTTCGATTTTGTTAGACGTTTGTAATATTCTCACAATAAGCTAATTAGCTCAATTGGAGCATTTCTAGCATGTTTGGTTGAAATTGGAAATTTACATTTTTCACTTTTGTCAGACAATTGCAATATTCTCACAATAAGCTAATTAGCTCAATTGGAGCATTTCTAGCATGTTTGGTTGAAATTGGAAATTTACATTTTTCACTTTTGTCAGACGTTTGTAATATTCTCACAATAAGCTAATTAGCTCAATTGGAGCATTTCTAGCACGTTTGGTTGAAATTGGAAATTTACATTTTTCACTTTTGTCAAACAATTGCAATATTCTCTCAATAAGCTAATTAGCTCAATTGGAGCATTTCTAGCATGTTCGGTTGAAATTGGAAATTTACATTTTTCACTTTTGTCAGACGTTTGTAATATTCTCACAATAAGCTAATTAGCTCAATTGGAGCATTTCTAGCACGTTTGGTTGAAATTGGAAATTTACATTTTTCACTTTTGTCAGACAATTGCTATATTCTCTCAATAAGCTAATTAGCTCAATTGGAGCATTTCTAGCATGTTTGGTTGAAATTGGAAATTTACATTTTTCACTTCTGTCAGACAATTGCAATATTCTCACAATAAGCTAATTAGCTCAATTGGAGCATTTCTAGCATGTTTGGTTGAAATTGGAAATTTACATTTTTCAATTTTGTTAGACGTTTGTAATATTCTCACAATAAGCTAATTAGCTCAATTGGAGCATTTCTAGCATGTTTGGTTGAAATTGGAAGTTTACATTTTTCACTTTTGTCAGACAATTGTAATATTCTCACAATAAGCTAATTAGCTCAATTGGAGCATTTCTAGCATGTTTGGTTGAAATTGGAAATTTACATTTTTCACTTTTGTCAGACAATTGCAATATTCTCACAGTAAGCTAATTAGCTCAATTGGAGCATTTCTAGCATGTTTGGTTGAAATTGGAAATTTACATTTTTCACTTTTGTCAGACGTTTGTAATATTCTCACAATAAGCTAATTAGCTCAATTGGAGCATTTCTAGCATGTTTGGTTGAAATTGGAAATTTACATTTTTCAGTGTTGTCAGACGTTTGTAATATTCTCACAATAAGCTAATTAGCTCAATTGGAGCATTTCTAGCATGTTTGGTTGAAATTGGAAATTTACATTTTTCACTTTTGTCAGACAATTGCAATATTCTCACAATAAGCTAATTAGCTCAATTGGAGCATTTCTAGCATGTTTGGTTGAAATTGGAAATTTACATTTTTCACTTTTGTCAGACAATTGCAATATTCTCACAGTAAGCTAATTAGCTCAATTGGAGCATTTCTAGCATGTTTGGTTGAAATTGGAAATTTACATTTTTCACTTTTGTCAGACAATTGCAATATTCTCACAATAAGCTAATTAGCTCAATTGGAGCATTTCTAGCATGTTTGGTTGAAATTGGAAATTTACATTTTTCAGTGTTGTCAGACGTTTGTAATATTCTCACAATAAGCTAATTAGCTCAATTGGAGCATTTCTAGCATGTTTGGTTGAAATTGGAAATTTACATTTTTCACTTTTGTCAGACAATTGCAATATTCTCACAATAAGCTAATTAGCTCAATTGGAGCATTTCTAGCATGTTTGGTTGAAATTGGAAATTAACATTTTTCACTTTTGTCAGACAATTGCAATATTCTCTCAATAAGCTAATTAGCTCATTTGGAGCATTTCTAGCATGTTTGGTTGAAATTAGAAATTTACATTTTTCAGTGTTGTCAGACGTTTGTAATATTCTCACAATAAGCTAATTAGCTCAATTGGAGCATTTTTAGCATGTTTGGTTGAAATTGGAAATTTACATTTTTCAGTTTTGTCAGACGTTTGTAATATTCTCACAATAAGCTAATTAGCTCAATTGGAGCATTTCTAGCATGTTTGGTTGAAATTGGAAATCTACATTTTTCAGTTTTGTCAGACGTTTGTAATATTCTCACAATAAGCTAATTAGCTCAATTGGAGCATTTCTAGCATGTTTGGTTGAAATTGGAAATTTACCTTTTTCAGTTTTGTCAGACGTTTGCAAAATTCTTACAGTAGGCTTATTTGCACAATTTGAGCATTTCTAGCATGTTTGGTTGAAATTGGAAATTTACTTTTTTCACTTTTGTCAGACAATTGCAATATTCTCACAATAAGCTAATTAGCTCAATTGGAGCATTTCTAGCATGTTTGGTTGAAATTGGAAATTTACATTTTTCAGTGTTGTCAGACGTTTGTAATATTCTCACAATAAGCTAATTAGCTCAATTGGAGCATTTCTAGCATGTTTGGTTGAAATTGGAAATTTACATTTTTCAATTTTGTTAGACGTTTGTAATATTCTCACAATAAGCTAATTAGCTCAATTGGAGCATTTCTAGCATGTTTGGTTGAAACTGGAAATTTACATTTTTCACTTTTGTCAGACAATTGCAATATTCTCACAATAAGCTAATTAGCTCAATTGGAGCATTTCTAGCATGTTTGGTTGAAATTGGAATTTTACATTTTTCACTTTTGTCAGACGTTTGTAATATTCTCACAATAAGCTAATTAGCTCAATTGGAGCATTTCTAGCACGTTTGGTTGAAATTGGAAATTTACATTTTTCACTTTTGTCAAACAATTGCAATATTCTCTCAATAAGCTAATTAGCTCAATTGGAGCATTTCTAGCATGTTTGGTTGAAATTGGAAATTTACATTTTTCACTTTTGTCAAACAATTGCAATATTCTCTCAATAAGCTAATTAGCTCAATTGGAGCATTTCTAGCATGTTTGGTTGAAATTGGAAATTTACATTTTTCACTTTTGTCAGACGTTTGTAATATTCTCACAATAAGCTAATTAGCTCAATTGGAGCATTTCTAGCACGTTTGGTTGAAATTGGAAATTTAAATTTTTCACTTTTGTCAGACAATTGCAATATTCTCACAATAAGCTAATTAGCTCAATTGGAGCATTTCTAGCATCTTCGGTTGAAATTGGAAATTTACATTTTTCAGTGTTGTCAGACGTTTGTAATATTCTCACAATAAGCTAATTAGCTCAATTGGAGCATTTCTAGCATGTTTGGTTGAAATTGGAAATTTACATTTTTCACTTTTGTCAGACAATTGCAATAATCTCACAGTAAGCTAATTAGCTCAATTGGAGCAATTCTAGCATGTTTGGTTGAAATTGGAAATTTACATTTTTCACTTTTGTCAGACAATTGCAATATTCTCACAATAAGCTAATTAGTTCAATTGGAGCAATTCTAGCATGTTTGGTTGAAATTGGAAATTTACATTTTTCAATTTTGTCAGACAATTGCAATATTCTCTCAATAAGCTAATTAGCTCATTTGGAGCATTTCTAGCATGTTTGGTTGAAATTAGAAATTTACATTTTTCAGTGTTGTCAGACGTTTGTAATATTCTCACAATAAGCTAATTAGCTCAATGGGAGCATTTTTAGCATGTTTGGTTGAAATTGGAAACTTACTTTTTTCACTTTTGTCAGACAATTGCAATATTCTCACAATAAGCTAATTAACTCAATTGGAACATTTCTAGCATGTTTGGTTGAAATTGGAAATTTACATTTTTCAGTGTTGTCAGACGTTTGTAATATTCTCACAATAAGCTAATTAGCTAAATTGGAGCATTTCTAGCATGTTTGGTTGAAATTGCAAATTTACATTTTTCACTTCTGTCAGACAATTGCAATATTCTCACAATAAGCTAATTAGCTCAATTGGAGCATTTCTAGCATGTTTGGTTGAAATTGGAAATTTACATTTTTCGATTTTGTTAGACGTTTGTAATATTCTCACAATAAGCTAATTAGCTCAATTGGAGCATTTCTAGCATGTTTGGTTGAAATTGGAAATTTACATTTTTCACTTTTGTCAGACAATTGCAATATTCTCACAATAAGCTAATTAGCTCAATTGGAGCATTTCTAGCATGTTTGGTTGAAATTGGAAATTTACATTTTTCACTTTTGTCAGACAATTGCAATATTCTCACAGTAAGCTAATTAGCTCAATTGGAGCATTTCTAGCATGTTTGGTTAAAATTGGAAATTTACATTTTTCACTTTTGTCAGACGTTTGTAATATTCTCACAATAAGCTAATTAGCTCAATTGGAGCATTTCTAGCACGTTTGGTTGAAATTGGAAATTTACATTTTTCACTTTTGTCAAACAATTGCAATATTCTCTCAATAAGCTAATTAGCTCAATTGGAGCATTTCTAGCATGTTCGGTTGAAATTGGAATTTTACATTTTTCACTTTTGTCAGACGTTTGTAATATTCTCACAATAAGCTAATTAGCTCAATTGGAGCATTTCTAGCACGTTTGGTTGAAATTGGAAATTTACATTTTTCACTTTTGTCAAACAATTGCAATATTCTCACAATAAGCTAATTAGCTATATTGGAGCATTTCTAGCATGTTCGGTTGAAATTGGAATTTTACATTTTTCACTTTTGTCAGACGTTTGTAATATTCTCACAGTAAGCTAATTAGCTCAATTGGAGCATTTCTAGCACGTTTGGTTGAAATTGGAAATTTACATTTTTCACTTTTGTCAGACAATTGCAATATTCTCTCAATAAGCTAATTAGCTCAATTGGAGCATTTCTAGCTCAATTGGAGCAATTCTAGCATGTTTGGTTGAAATTGGAAATTTACATTTTTCACTTTTGTCAGACAATTGCAATATTCTCACAATAAGCTAATTAGCTCAATTGGAGCATTTCTAGCATGTTTGGTTGAAATTGGAAATTTACATTTTTCAATTTTGTTAGACGTTTGTAATATTCTCACAATAAGCTAATTAGCTCAATTGGAGCATTTCTAGCATGTTTGGCTGAAATTGGAAATTTACATTTTTCACTTTTGTCAGACAATTGCAATATTCTCACAATAAGCTAATTAGCTCAATTGGAACATTTCTAGCATGTTTGGTTAAAATTGGAAATTTACATTTTTCACTTTTGTCAGACAATTGCAATATTCTCACAATAAGCTAATTAGCTCATTTGGAGCATTTCTAGCATGTTGGGTTGAAATTAGAAATTTACATTATTCAGTGTTGTCAGACAATTGCAATATTCTCACAATAAGCTAATTAGCTCAATTGGAGCATTTCTAGCATGTTTGGTTGAAATTGGAAATTTACATTTTTCACTTTTGTCAGACAATTGCAATATTCTCACAATAAGCTAATTAGCTCAATTGGAGCATTTCTAGCATGTTTGGTTGAAATTGGAAATTTACATTTTTCACTTTTGTCAGACAATTGCAATATTCTTTCAATAAGCTAATTAGCTCATTTGGAGCATTTCTAGCATGTTTGGTTGAAATTGGAAATTTACATTTTTCAGTGTTGTCAGACATTTGTAATATTCTCACAATAAGCTAATTAGCTCATTTGGAGCATTTCTAGCATGTTGGGTTGAAATTAGAAATTTACATTATTCAGTGTTGTCAGGCGTTTGTAGTATTCTCACAATAAGCTAATTAGCTCAATTGGAGCATTTCTAGCATGTTTGGTTGAAATTGGAAATTTACATTTTTCAGTTTTGTCAGACGTTTGTATAATTCTTACAGTAGGCTTATTCGCGCAATTTGAGCATTTCTAGCATGTTTGGTTGAAATTGGAAATTTACATTATTCAGTGTTGTCAGGCGTTTGTAATATTCTCACAATAAGCTAATTAGCTCAATTGGAGCATTTCTAGCATGTTTGGTTGAAATTGGAAATTTACATTTTTCAGTTTTGTCAAACGTTTGTAAAATTCTTACAGTAGGCTTATTCGCGCAATTTGAGCATTTCTAGCATGTTTGGTTGAAATTGGAAATTTACATTTTTCACTTTTGTCAGACAATTGCAATATTCTCACAATAAGCTAATTAGCTCAATTGGAGCATTTCTAGCATGTTTGGTTAAAATTGGAAAATTACATTTTTCAGTTTTGTCAGACGTTTGTAATATTCTCACAATAAGCTAATTAGCTCAATTGGAGCATTTCTAGCATGTTTGGTTGAAATTGGAAATTTACATTTTTCACTTTTGTCAGACAATTGCAATATTCTCACAATAAGCTAATTAGCTCAATTGGAGCATTTCTAGCATGTTTGGTTAAAATTGGAAAATTACATTTTTCAGTTTTGTCAGACGTTTGTAATATTCTCACAATAAGCTAATTAGCTCAATTGGAGCATTTCTAGCATGTTTGGTTGAAATTGGAAATTTACATTTTTCACTTTTGTCAGACAATTGCAATATTCTTTCAATAAGCTAATTAGCTCATTTGGAGCATTTCTAGCATGTTTGGTTGAAATTAAAAATTTACATTTTTCAGTGTTGTCAGACATTTGTAATATTCTCACAATAAGCTAATTAGCTCAATTGGAGCATTTCTAGCATGTTTGGTTGAAATTGGAAATTTACATTTTTCATTGTTGTCAGACGTTTGTAATATTCTCACAATAAGCTAATTAGCTCAATTGGAGCATTTCTAGCATGTTTGGTTGAAATTGGAAATTTACATTTTTCACTTTTGTCAGACAATTGCAATAATCTCACAATAAGCTAATTAGCTCAATTGGAGCAATTCTAGCATGTTTGGTTGAAATTGGAAATTTACATTTTTCACTTTTGTCAGACAATTGCAATATTCTCACAATAAGCTAATTAGCTCAATTGGAGCATTTCTAGCATGTTTGGTTGAAATTGGAATTTTACATTTTTCAATTTTGTTAGACGTTTGTAATATTCTCACAATAAGCTAATTAGCTCAATTGGAGCATTTCTAGCATGTTTGGCTGAAATTGGAAATTTACATTTTTCACTTTTGTCAGACAATTGCAATATTCTCACAATGAGCTAATTAGCTCAATTGGAACATTTCTAGCATGTTTGGTTAAAATTGGAAATTTACATTTTTCACTTTTGTCAGACAATTGCAATATTCTCACAATAAGCTAATTAGCTCATTTGGAGCATTTCTAGCATGTTGGGTTGAAATTAGAAATTTACATTATTCAGTGTTGTCAGACAATTGCAATATTCTCACAATAAGCTAATTAGCTCAATTGGAGCATTTCTAGCATGTTTGGTTGAAATTGGAAATTTACATTTTTCACTTTTGTCAGACAATTGCAATATTCTTTCAATAAGCTAATTAGCTCATTTGGAGCATTTCTAGCATGTTTGGTTGAAATTGGAAATTTAAATTTTTCAGTGTTGTCAGACATTTGTAATATTCTCACAATAAGCTAATTAGCTCAATTGGAGCATTTCTAGCATGTTTGGTTGAAATTGGAAATTTACATTTTTCACTTTTGTCAGACAATTGCAATATTCTCACAATAAGCTAATTAGCTCAATTGGAGCATTTCTAGCATGTTTGGTTGAAATTGGAAATTTACATTTTTCACTTTTGTCAGACAATTGCAATATTCTTTCAATAAGCTAATTAGCTCATTTGGAGCATTTCTAGCATGTTTGGTTGAAATTGGAAATTTATATTTTTCAGTGTTGTCAGACATTTGTAATATTCTCACAATAAGCTAATTAGCTCAATTGGAGCATTTCTAGCATGTTTGGTTGAAATTGGAAATTTACATTTTTCACTTTTGTCAGACAATTGCAATATTCTCACAATAAGCTAATTAGCTCAATTGGAGCATTTCTAGCATGTTTGGTTGAAATTGGAAATTTACATTTTTCACTTTTGTCAGACAATTGCAATATTCTTTCAATAAGCTAATTAGCTCATTTGGAGCATTTCTAGCATGTTTGGTTGAAATTGGAAATTTATATTTTTCAGTGTTGTCAGACATTTGTAATATTCTCACAATAAGCTAATTAGCTCAATTGGAGCATTTCTAGCATGTTTGGTTGAAATTGGAAATTTACATTTTTCATTGTTGTCAGACGTTTGTAATATTCTCACAATAAGCTAATTAGCTCAATTGGAGCATTTCTAGCATGTTTGGTTGAAATTGGAAATTTACATTTTTCACTTTTGTCAGACAATTGCAATAATCTCACAATAAGCTAATTAGCTCAATTGGAGCAATTCTAGCATGTTTGGTTGAAATTGGAAATTTACATTTTTCACTTTTGTCAGACAATTGCAATATTCTCACAATAAGCTAATTAGCTCAATTGGAGCATTTCTAGCATGTTTGGTTGAAATTGGAAATTTACATTTTTCAATTTTGTTAGACGTTTGTAATATTCTCACAATAAGCTAATTAGCTCAATTGGAGCATTTCTAGCATGTTTGGCTGAAATTGGAAATTTACATTTTTCACTTTTGTCAGACAATTGCAATATTCTCACAATAAGCTAATTAGCTCAATTGGAACATTTCTAGCATGTTTGGTTAAAATTGGAAATTTACATTTTTCACTTTTGTCAGACAATTGCAATATTCTCACAATAAGCTAATTAGCTCATTTGGAGCATTTCTAGCATGTTGGGTTGAAATTAGAAATTTACATTATTCAGTGTTGTCAGGCGTTTGTAATATTCTCACAATAAGCTAATTAGCTCAATTGGAGCATTTCTAGCATGTTTGGTTGAAATTGGAAATTTACATTTTTCAGTTTTGTCAGACAATTGCAATATTCTCACAATAAGCTAATTAGCTCAATTGGAGCATTTCTAGCATGTTTGGTTAAAATTGGAAAATTACATTTTTCAGTTTTGTCAGACGTTTGTAATATTCTCCCAATAAGCTAATTAGCTCAATTGGAGCATTTCTAGCATGTTTGGTTGAAATTCGAAATTTACATTTTTCACTTTTGTCAGACGTTTGTAATATTCCCACAATAAGCGAATTAGCTCAATTGGAGCATTTCTAGCATGTTTGGTTGAAATTGGAAATTTACATTTTTCACTTCTGTCAGACAATTGCAATATTCTCACAATAAGCTAATTAGCTCAATTGGAGCATTTCTAGCATGTTTGGTTGAAATTGGAAAATTACATTTTTCAGTTTTGTCAGACGTTTGTAATATTCTCACAATAAGCTAATTAGCTCAATTGGAGCATTTCTAGCATGTTTGGTTGAAATTCGAAATTTACATTTTTCACTTTTGTCAGACGTTTGTAATATTCCCACAATAAGCTAATTAGCTCAATTGGAGCATTTTTAGCATGTTTGGTTGAAATTGGAAATTTACATTTTTCACTTTTGTCAGACAATTGCAATATTCTCACAATAAGCTAATTAGCTCAATTGGAGCATTTCTAGCATGTTTGGTTGAAATTGGAAATTACATTTTACAGTTTTGTCAGACGTTTGTAATATTCTCACAATAAGCTAATTAGCTCAATTGGAGCATTTCTAGCACGTTTGGTTGAAATTGGAAATTTACATTTTTCACTTTTGTCAAACAATTGCAATATTCTCTCAATAAGCTAATTAGCTCAATTGGAGCATTTCTAGCATGTTTGGTTGAAATTGGAAATTTACATTTTTCAATTTTGTTAGACGTTTGTAATATTCTCACAATAAGCTAATTAGCTCAATTGGAGCATTTCTAGCATGTTTGGCTGAAATTGGAAATTTACATTTTTCACTTTTGTCAGACAATTGCAATATTCTCACAATAAGCTAATTAGCTCAATTGGAGCATTTCTAGCATGTTTGGTTGAAATTGGAAATTCACATTTTTCACTTTTGTCAGACAATTGCAATATTCTCACAATAAGCTAATTAGCTCATTTGGAGCATTTCTAGCATGTTGGGTTGAAATTAGAAATTTACATTATTCAGTGTTGTCAGACGTTTGTAATATTCTCACAATAAGCTAATTAGCTCAATTGGAGCATTTCTAGCATGTTTGGTTGAAATTGGAAATTTACATTTTTCAGTTTTGTCAGACGTTTGTAAAATTCTTACAGTAGGCTTATTCGCGCAATTTGAGCATTTCTAGCATGTTTGGTTGAAATTGGAAATTTACATTTTTCACTTTTGTCAGACAATTGCAATATTCTCACAATAAGCTAATTAGCTCAATTGGAGCATTTCTAGCATGTTTGGTTAAAATTGGAAAATTACATTTTTCAGTTTTGTCAGACGTTTGTAATATTCTCACAATAAGCTAATTAGCTCAATTGGAGCATTTCTAGCATGTTTGGTTGAAATTCGAAATTTACATTTTTCACTTTTGTCAGACGTTTGTAATATTCCCACAATAAGCTAATTAGCTCAATTGGAGCATTTCTAGCAAGTTTGGTTGAAATTGGAAATTTACATTTTTCACTTCTGTCAGACAATTGCAATATTCTCACAATAAGCTAATTAGCTCAATTGGAGCATTTCTAGCATGTTTGGTTGAAATTGGAAAATTACATTTTTCAGTTTTGTCAGACGTTTGTAATATTCTCACAATAAGCTAATTAGCTCAATTGGAGCATTTCTAGCATGTTTGGTTGAAATTCGAAATTTACATTTTTCACTTTTGTCAGACGTTTGTAATATTCCCACAATAAGCTAATTAGCTCAATTGGAGCATTTTTAGCATGTTTGGTTGAAATTGGAAATTTACATTTTTCACTTTTGTCAGACAATTGCAATATTCTCACAATAAGCTAATTAGCTCAATTGGAGCATTTCTAGCATGTTTGGTTGAAATTGGAAATTACATTTTTCAGTTTTGTCAGACGTTTGTAATATTCTCACAATAAGCTAATTAGCTCAATTGGAGCATTTCTAGCACGTTTGGTTGAAATTGGAAATTTACATTTTTCAGTTTTGTCAGACGTTTGTAATATTTTCACAATAAGCTAATTAGCTCAATTGGAGCATTTCTAGCACGTTTGGTTGAAATTGGAAATTTACATTTTTCACTTTTGTCAAACAATTGCAATATTCTCTCAATAAGCTAATTAGCTCAATTGGAGCATTTCTAGCATGTTTGGTTGAAATTGGAAATTTACATTTTTCAATTTTGTTAGACGTTTGTAATATTCTCACAATAAGCTAATTAGCTCAATTGGAGCATTTCTAGCATGTTTGGCTGAAATTGGAAATTTACATTTTTCACTTTTGTCAGACAATTGCAATATTCTCACAATAAGCTAATTAGCTCAATTGGAGCATTTCTAGCATGTTTGGTTGAAATTGGAAATTCACATTTTTCACTTTTGTCAGACAATTGCAATATTCTCACAATAAGCTAATTAGCTCATTTGGAGCATTTCTAGCATGTTGGGTTGAAATTAGAAATTTACATTATTCAGTGTTGTCAGACGTTTGTAATATTCTCACAATAAGCTAATTAGCTCAATTGGAGCATTTCTAGCATGTTTGGTTGAAATTGGAAATTTACATTTTTCAGTTTTGTCAGACGTTTGTAAAATTCTTACAGTAGGCTTATTCGCGCAATTTGAGCATTTCTAGCATGTTTGGTTGAAATTGGAAATTTACATTTTTCACTTTTGTCAGACAAATGCAATATTCTCACAATAAGCTAATTAGCTCAATTGGAGCATTTCTAGCATGTTTGGTTAAAATTGGAAAATTACATTTTTCAGTTTTGTCAGACGTTTGTAATATTCTCACAATAAGCTAATTAGCTCAATTGGAGCATTTCTAGCATGTTTGGTTGAAATTCGAAATTTACATTTTTCACTTTTGTCAGACGTTTGTAATATTCCCACAATAAGCTAATTAGCTCAATTGGAGCATTTCTAGCAAGTTTGGTTGAAATTGGAAATTTACATTTTTCACTTCTGTCAGACAATTGCAATATTCTCACAATAAGCTAATTAGCTCAATTGGAGCATTTCTAGCATGTTTGGTTGAAATTGGAAATTTACATTTTTCAGTGTTGTCAGACGTTTGTAATATTCTCACAATAAGCTAATTCGCTCAATTGGAGCATTTCTAGCATGTTTGGTTGAAATTGGAAATCTACATTTTTCAGTTTTGTCAGACGTTTGTAATATTTTCACAATAAGCTAATTAGCTCAATTGGAGCATTTCTAGCACGTTTGGTTGAAATTGGAAATTTACATTTTTCACTTTTGTCAAACAATTGCAATATTCTCTCAATAAGCTAATTAGCTCAATTGGAGCATTTCTAGCATGTTTAGTTGAAATTGGAATTTTACATTTTTCAGTTTTGTCAGACAATTGCAATATTCTCTCAATAAGCTAATTAGCTCAATTTGAGCATTTCTAGCATGTTTGGTTGAAATTGGAAATTTACATTTTTCAGTTTTGTCAGACGTTTGTAATATTCTCACAATAAGCTAATTAGCTCAATTGGAGCATTTCTAGCATGTTTGGTTGAAATTGGAAATTTACATTTTTCAGTTTTGTCAGACGTTTGTAAAATTCTTACAGTAGGCTTATTTGCGCAAGTTGAGCATTTCTAGCATGTTTGGTTGAAATTGGAAATTTACATTTTTCAGTTTTGTCAGACGTTTGTAAAATTCTTACAGTAGGCTTATTTGTGCAATTGGAGCATTTCTAGCATGTTTAGTTGAAATTGGAATTTTACATTTTTCAGTTTTGTCAGACAATTGCAATATTCTCTCAATAAGCTAATTAGCTCAATTTGAGCATTTCTAGCATGTTTGGTTGAAATTGGAAATTTACATTTTTCAGTGTTGTCAGACGTTTGTAATATTCTCACAATAAGCTAATTAGCTCAATTGGAGCATTTCTAGCATGTTTGGTTGAAATTGGAAATTTACATTTTTCACTTTTGTCAGACAATTGCAATATTCTCTCAATGAGCTAATTAGCTCATTTGCAGCATTTCTAGCATGTTTGGTTGAAATTAGAAATTTACATTTTTCAGTGTTGTCAGACGTTTGTAATATTCTCACAATAAGCTAATTAGCTCAATTGGAGCGTTTTTAGCATGTTTGGTTGAAATTGGAAATCTACATTTTTCAGTTTTGTCAGACGTTTGTAAAATTCTTACAGTAGGCTTATTTGTGCAATTTGAGCATTTCTAGTATGTTTGGTTGAAATTGGAAATTTACTTTTTTCACTTTTGTCAGACAATTGCAATATTCTCACAATAAGCTAACTAGCTCAATTGGAGCATTTCTAGCATGTTTGGTTGGAATTGGAAATTTACATTTTTCAGTGTTGTCAGACGTTTGTAATATTCTCACAATAAGCTAATTAGCTAAATTGGAGCATTTCTAGCATGTTGGGTTGAAATTGCAAATTTACATTTTTCACTTCTGTCAGACAATTGCAATATTCTCACAATAAGCTAATTAGCTCAATTGGAGCATTTCTAGCATGTTTGGTTGAAATTGGAAATTTACATTTTTCAATTTTGTTAGACGTTTGTAATATTCTCACAATAGGGTAATTAGCTTAATTGGAGCATTTCTAGCATGTTTGGTTGAAATTGGAAATTTACATTTTTCACTTTTGTCAGACAATTGCAATATTCTCACAATAAGCTAATTAGCTCAATTGGAGCATTTCTAGCATGTTTGGTTGAATTTGGAAATTTACATTTTTCGCTTTTGTCAGACAGTTGCAATATTCTCACAATAAGCTAATTAGCTCATTTGGAGCATTTCTATCCTGTTTGGTTGAAATTAGAAATTTACATTTTTCAGTGTTGTCAGACGTTTGTAATATTCTCACAATAAGCTAATTAGCTCAATTGGAGCATTTCTAGCATGTTTGGTTAAGATTGGAAATTTACATTTTTCAGTTTTGTCAGACGTTTGTAAAATTCTTACAGTAGGCTTAATTGCGCATATTGAGCATTTCTAGCATGTTTAATTGAAATTGGAAATTTACATTTTTCACTTTTGTCAGACAATTGCAATATTCTCACAATAAGTTAATTAGCTCAATTGGAGCATTTCTAGCATGTTTGGTTGAAATTGGAAATTTACATTTTTCAGTGTTGTCAGACGTTTGTAATATTCTCACAATAAGCTAATTAGCTCAATTGGAGCATTTCTAGCATGTTTGGTTGAAATTGGAAATTTACATTTTTCACTTTTGTCAGACAATTGCAATAATCTCACAATAAGCTAATTAGCTCAATTGGAACATATCTAGCATGTTTGGTTGAAATTGGAAATTTACATTTTTCACTTTTGTCAGACAATTGCAATATTCTCACAATAAGCTAATTAGCTCAATTGGAGCATTTCTAGCATGTTTGGTTGAAATTGGAAATTTACATTTTTCAATTTTGTTAGACGTTTGTAATACTCTCACAATAAGCTAATTAGCTCAATTGGAGCATTTCTAGCATGTTTGGCTGAAATTGGAAATTTACATTTTTCACTTTTGTCAGACAATTGCAATATTCTCACAATAAGCTAATTAGCTCAATTGGAGCATTTCTAGCATGTTTGGTTGAAATTGGAAATTTACATTTTTCACTTTTGTCAGACAATTGCAATATTCTCACAATAAGCTAATTAGCTCATTTGGAGCATTTCTAGCATGTTGGGTTGAAATTAGAACTTTACATTTCTCAGTGTTGTCAGACGTTTGTAATATTCTCACAATAAGCTAATTAGCTCAATTGGAGCATTTCTAGCATGTTTGGTTGAAATTCGAAATTTACATTTTTCACTTTTGTCAGACGTTTGTAATATTCCCACAATAAGCTAATTAGCTCAATTGGAGCATTTCTAGCATGTTTGGTTGAAATTGTAAATTTACATTTTTCACTTTTGTCAGACAATTACAATATTCTCACAATAAGCTAATTAGCTCAATTGGAGCATTTCTAGCATCTTCGGTTGAAAATGGAAATTTACATTTTCAGTTTTGTCAGACGTTTGTAATATTCTCACAATAAGCTAATTAGCTCAATTGGAGCATTTCTAGCATGTTTGGTTGAAATTGGAAATTTACATTTTTCACTTTTGTCCGACGTTTGTAATATTTTTACAATAAGCTAATTAGCTCAATTGGAGCATTTCTAGCACGTTTGGTTGAAATTGGAAATTTACATTTTTCACTTTTGTCAAACAATTGCAATATTCTCTCAATAAGCTAATTAGCTCAATTGGAGCATTTCTAGCATGTTGGGTTGAAATTAGAAATTTACATTATTCAGTGTTGTCAGGCGTTTGTAATATTCTCACAATAAGCTAATTAGCTCAATTGGAGCATTTCTAGCATGTTTGGTTGAAATTGGAAATTTACATTTTTCAGTTTTGTCAGACGTTTGTAAAATTCTTACAGTAGGCTTATTCGCGCAATTTGAGCATTTCTAGCATGTTTGGTTGAAATTGGAAATTTACATTTTTCACTTTTGTCAGACAATTGCAATATTCTCACAATAAGCTAATTAGCTCAATTGGAGCATTTCTAGCATGTTTGGTTAAAATTGGAAAATTACATTTTTCAGTTTTGTCAGACGTTTGTAATATTCTCACAATAAGCTAATTAGCTCAATTTGAGCATTTCTAGCATGTTTGGTTGAAATTGGAAATTTACATTTTTCAGTTTTGTCAGACGTTTGTAAAATTCTTACAGTAGGCTTATTCGCGCAATTTGAGCATTTCTAGCATGTTCGGTTAAAATTGGAAATTTACATTTTTCACTTTTGTCAGACAATTGCAATATTCTCACAATAAGCTAATTAGCTCAATTGGAGCATTTCTAGCATGTTTGGTTAAAATTGGAAAATTACATTTTTCAGTTTTGTCAGACGTTTGTAATATTCTCACAAAAAGCTAATTAGCTCAATTGGAGCATTTCTAGCATGTTTGGTTGAAATTGGAAATTTACATTTTTCACTTTTGTCAGACAATTGCAATATTCTCACAATAAGCTAATTAGCTCAATTGGAGCATTTCTAGCATGTTTGGTTGAAATTGGAAATTTACATTTTTCACTTTTGTCAGACAATTGCAATATTCTTTCAATAAGCTAATTAGCTCATTTGGAGCATTTCTAGCATGTTTGGTTGAAATTAAAAATTTACATTTTTCAGTGTTGTCAGACATTTGTAATATTCTCACAATAAGCTAATTAGCTCAATTGGAGCATTTCTAGCATGTTTGGTTGAAATTGGAAATTTACATTTTTCATTGTTGTCAGACGTTTGTAATATTCTCACAATAAGCTAATTAGCTCAATTGGAGCATTTCTAGCATGTTTGGTTGAAATTGGAAATTTACATTTTTCACTTTTGTCAGACAATTGCAATATTCTCACAATAAGCTAATTAGCTCAATTGGAGCATTTCTAGCATGTTTGGTTGAAATTGGAAATTTACATTTTTCAATTTTGTTAGACGTTTGTAATATTCTCACAATAAGCTAATTAGCTCAATTGGAGCATTTCTAGCATGTTTGGCTGAAATTGGAAATTTACATTTTTCACTTTTGTCAGACAATTGCAATATTCTCACAATAAGCTAATTAGCTCAATTGGAACATTTCTAGCATGTTTGGTTAAAATTGGAAATTTACATTTTTCACTTTTGTCAGACAATTGCAATATTCTCACAATAAGCTAATTAGCTCATTTGGAGCATTTCTAGCATGTTGGGTTGAAATTAGAAATTTACATTATTCATTGTTGTCAGACAATTGCAATATTCTCACAATAAGCTAATTAGCTCAATTGGAGCATTTCTAGCATGTTTGGTTGAAATTGGAAATTTACATTTTTCACTTTTGTCAGACAATTGCAATATTCTTTCAATAAGCTAATTAGCTCATTTGGAGCATTTCTAGCATGTTTGGTTGAAATTGGAAATTTACATTTTTCAGTGTTGTCAGACATTTGTAATATTCTCACAATAAGCTAATTAGCTCAATTGGAGCATTTCTAGCATGTTTGGTTGAAATTGGAAATTTACATTTTTCATTGTTGTCAGACGTTTGTAATATTCTCACAGTAAGCTAATTAGCTCAATTGGAGCATTTCTAGCATGTTTGGTTGAAATTGGAAATTTACATTTTTCACTTTTGTCAGACAATTGCAATAATCTCACAATAAGCTAATTAGCTCAATTGGAGCAATTCTAGCATGTTTGGTTGAAATTGGAAATTTACATTTTTCACTTTTGTCAGACAATTGCAATATTCTCACAATAAGCTAATTAGCTCAATTGGAGCATTTCTAGCATGTTTGGTTGAAATTGGAAATTTACATTTTTCACTTTTGTCAGACAATTGCAATAATCTCACAATAAGCTAATTAGCTCAATTGGAGCAATTCTAGCATGTTTGGTTGAAATTGGAAATTTACATTTTTCACTTTTGTCAGACAATTGCAATATTCTCACAATAAGCTAATTAGCTCAATTGGAGCATTTCTAGCATGTTTGGTTGAAATTGGAAATTTACATTTTTCAATTTTGTTAGACGTTTGCAATATTCTCACAATAAGCTAATTAGCTCAATTGGAGCATTTCTAGCATGTTTGGCTGAAATTGGAAATTTACAATTTTCACTTTTGTCAGACAATTGCAATATTCTCACAATAAGCTAATTAGCTCAATTGGAACATTTCTAGCATGTTTGGCTGAAATTGGAAATTTACATTTTTCACTTTTGTCAGACAATTGCAATATTCTCACAATAAGCTAATTAGCTCAATTGGAGCATTTCTAGCATGTTTGGTTGAAATTGGAAATTTACATTTTTCACTTTTGTCAGACAATTGCAATATTCTCACAATAAGCTAATTAGCTCATTTGGAGCATTTCTAGCATGTTGGGTTGAAATTAGAAATTTACATTATTCAGTGTTGTCAGGCGTTTGTAATATTCTCACAATAAGCTAATTAGCTCAATTGGAGCATTTCTAGCATGTTTGGTTGAAATTGGAAATTTACATTTTTCAATTTTGTCAGACAATTGCAATATTCTCACAATAAGCTAATTAGCTCAATTGGAGCATTTCTAGCATGTTTGGTTGAAATTGGAAATTTACATTTTTCAATTTTGTTAGACGTTTGTAATATTCTCACAATAAGCTAATTAGCTCAATTGGAGCATTTCTAGCATGTTTGGCTGAAATTGGAAATTTACATTTTTCACTTTTGTCAGACAATTGCAATATTCTCACAATAAGGTAATTAGCTCAATTGGAGCATTTCTAGCATGTTTGGTTGAAATTGGAAATTTACATTTTTCACTTTTGTCAGACAATTGCAATATTCTTTCAATAAGCTAATTAGCTCATTTGGAGCATTTCTAGCATGTTTGGTTGAAATTGGAAATTTATATTTTTCAGTGTTGTCAGACATTTGTAATATTCTCACAATAAGCTAATTAGCTCAATTGGAGCATTTCGAGCATGTTTGGTTGAAATTGGAAATTTACATTTTTCAGTTTTGTCAGACGTTTGTAAAATTCTTACAGTAGGCTTATTCGCGCAATTTGAGCATTTCTAGCATGTTCGGTTGAAATTGGAAATTTACATTTTTCACTTTTGTCAGACAATTGCAATATTCTCACAATAAGCTAATTAGCTCAATTGGAGCATTTCTAGCATGTTTGGTTAAAATTGGAAAATTACATTTTTCAGTTTTGTCAGACGTTTGTAATATTCTCACAATAAGCTAATTAGCTCAATTGGAGCATTTCTAGCATGTTTGGTTGAAATTGGAAATTTACATTTTTCAATTTTGTTAGGCGTTTGCAATATTCTCACAATAAGCTAATTAGCTCAATTGGAGCATTTCTAGCATGTTTGGCTGAAATTGGAAATTTACAATTTTCACTTTTGTCAGACAATTGCAATATTCTCACAATAAGCTAATTAGCTCAATTGGAACATTTCTAGCATGTTTGGCTGAAATTGGAAATTTACATTTTTCACTTTTGTCAGACAATTGCAATATTCTCACAATAAGCTAATTAGCTCAATTGGAGCATTTCTAGCATGTTTGGTTGAAATTGGAAATTTACATTTTTCACTTTTGTCAGACAATTGCAATATTCTCACAATAAGCTAATTAGCTCATTTGGAGCATTTCTAGCATGTTGGGTTGAAATTAGAAATTTACATTATTCAGTGTTGTCAGGCGTTTGTAATATTCTCACAATAAGCTAATTAGCTCAATTGGAGCATTTCTAGCATGTTTGGTTGAAATTGGAAATTTACATTTTTCAATTTTGTCAGACAATTGCAATATTCTCACAATAAGCTAATTAGCTCAATTGGAGCATTTCTAGCATGTTTGGTTGAAATTGGAAATTTACATTTTTCAATTTTGTTAGACGTTTGTAATATTCTCACAATAAGCTAATTAGCTCAATTGGAGCATTTCTAGCATGTTTGGCTGAAATTGGAAATTTACATTTTTCACTTTTGTCAGACAATTGCAATATTCTCACAATAAGGTAATTAGCTCAATTGGAGCATTTCTAGCATGTTTGGTTGAAATTGGAAATTTACATTTTTCACTTTTGTCAGACAATTGCAATATTCTTTCAATAAGCTAATTAGCTCATTTGGAGCATTTCTAGCATGTTTGGTTGAAATTGGAAATTTATATTTTTCAGTGTTGTCAGACATTTGTAATATTCTCACAATAAGCTAATTAGCTCAATTGGAGCATTTCGAGCATGTTTGGTTGAAATTGGAAATTTACATTTTTCAGTTTTGTCAGACGTTTGTAAAATTCTTACAGTAGGCTTATTCGCGCAATTTGAGCATTTCTAGCATGTTCGGTTGAAATTGGAAATTTACATTTTTCACTTTTGTCAGACAATTGCAATATTCTCACAATAAGCTAATTAGCTCAATTGGAGCATTTCTAGCATGTTTGGTTAAAATTGGAAAATTACATTTTTCAGTTTTGTCAGACGTTTGTAATATTCTCACAATAAGCTAATTAGCTCAATTGGAGCATTTCTAGCATGTTTGGTTGAAATTGGAAATTTACATTTTTCACTTTTGTCAGACAATTGCAATATTCTCACAATAAGCTAATTAGCTCAATTGGAGCATTTCTAGCATGTTTGGTTGAAATTGGAAATTTACATTTTTCACTTTTGTCAGACAATTGCAATATTCTTTCAATAAGCTAATTAGCTCATTTGGAGCATTTCTAGCATGTTTGGTTGAAATTAAAAATTTACATTTTTCAGTGTTGTCAGACATTTGTAATATTCTCACAATAAGCTAATTAGCTCAATTGGAGCATTTCTAGCATGTTTGGTTGAAATTGGAAATTTACATTTTTCATTGTTGTCAGACGTTTGTAATATTCTCACAATAAGCTAATTAGCTCAATTGGAGCATTTCTAGCATGTTTGGTTGAAATTGGAAATTTACATTTTTCAATTTTGTCAGACAATTGCAATATTCTCACAATAAGCTAATTAGCTCAATTGGAGCATTTCTAGCATGTTTGGTTGAAATTGGAAATTTACATTTTTCAATTTTGTTAGACGTTTGTAATATTCTCACAATAAGCTAATTAGCTCAATTGGAGCATTTCTAGCATGTTTGGCTGAAATTGGAAATTTACATTTTTCACTTTTGTCAGACAATTGCAATATTCTCACAATAAGGTAATTAGCTCAATTGGAGCATTTCTAGCATGTTTGGTTGAAATTGGAAATTTACATTTTTCACTTTTGTCAGACAATTGCAATATTCTTTCAATAAGCTAATTAGCTCATTTGGAGCATTTCTAGCATGTTTGGTTGAAATTGGAAATTTATATTTTTCAGTGTTGTCAGACATTTGTAATATTCTCACAATAAGCTAATTAGCTCAATTGGAGCATTTCGAGCATGTTTGGTTGAAATTGGAAATTTACATTTTTCAGTTTTGTCAGACGTTTGTAAAATTCTTACAGTAGGCTTATTCGCGCAATTTGAGCATTTCTAGCATGTTCGGTTGAAATTGGAAATTTACATTTTTCACTTTTGTCAGACAATTGCAATATTCTCACAATAAGCTAATTAGCTCAATTGGAGCATTTCTAGCATGTTTGGTTAAAATTGGAAAATTACATTTTTCAGTTTTGTCAGACGTTTGTAATATTCTCACAATAAGCTAATTAGCTCAATTGGAGCATTTCTAGCATGTTTGGTTGAAATTGGAAATTTACATTTTTCAATTTTGTTAGGCGTTTGCAATATTCTCACAATAAGCTAATTAGCTCAATTGGAGCATTTCTAGCATGTTTGGCTGAAATTGGAAATTTACAATTTTCACTTTTGTCAGACAATTGCAATATTCTCACAATAAGCTAATTAGCTCAATTGGAACATTTCTAGCATGTTTGGCTGAAATTGGAAATTTACATTTTTCACTTTTGTCAGACAATTGCAATATTCTCACAATAAGCTAATTAGCTCAATTGGAGCATTTCTAGCATGTTTGGTTGAAATTGGAAATTTACATTTTTCACTTTTGTCAGACAATTGCAATATTCTCACAATAAGCTAATTAGCTCATTTGGAGCATTTCTAGCATGTTGGGTTGAAATTAGAAATTTACATTATTCAGTGTTGTCAGGCGTTTGTAATATTCTCACAATAAGCTAATTAGCTCAATTGGAGCATTTCTAGCATGTTTGGTTGAAATTGGAAATTTACATTTTTCAATTTTGTCAGACAATTGCAATATTCTCACAATAAGCTAATTAGCTCAATTGGAGCATTTCTAGCATGTTTGGTTGAAATTGGAAATTTACATTTTTCAATTTTGTTAGACGTTTGTAATATTCTCACAATAAGCTAATTAGCTCAATTGGAGCATTTCTAGCATGTTTGGCTGAAATTGGAAATTTACATTTTTCACTTTTGTCAGACAATTGCAATATTCTCACAATAAGGTAATTAGCTCAATTGGAGCATTTCTAGCATGTTTGGTTGAAATTGGAAATTTACATTTTTCACTTTTGTCAGACAATTGCAATATTCTTTCAATAAGCTAATTAGCTCATTTGGAGCATTTCTAGCATGTTTGGTTGAAATTGGAAATTTATATTTTTCAGTGTTGTCAGACATTTGTAATATTCTCACAATAAGCTAATTAGCTCAATTGGAGCATTTCGAGCATGTTTGGTTGAAATTGGAAATTTACATTTTTCAGTTTTGTCAGACGTTTGTAAAATTCTTACAGTAGGCTTATTCGCGCAATTTGAGCATTTCTAGCATGTTCGGTTGAAATTGGAAATTTACATTTTTCACTTTTGTCAGACAATTGCAATATTCTCACAATAAGCTAATTAGCTCAATTGGAGCATTTCTAGCATGTTTGGTTAAAATTGGAAAATTACATTTTTCAGTTTTGTCAGACGTTTGTAATATTCTCACAATAAGCTAATTAGCTCAATTGGAGCATTTCTAGCATGTTTGGTTGAAATTGGAAATTTACATTTTTCACTTTTGTCAGACAATTGCAATATTCTCACAATAAGCTAATTAGCTCAATTGGAGCATTTCTAGCATGTTTGGTTGAAATTGGAAATTTACATTTTTCACTTTTGTCAGACAATTGCAATATTCTTTCAATAAGCTAATTAGCTCATTTGGAGCATTTCTAGCATGTTTGGTTGAAATTAAAAATTTACATTTTTCAGTGTTGTCAGACATTTGTAATATTCTCACAATAAGCTAATTAGCTCAATTGGAGCATTTCTAGCATGTTTGGTTGAAATTGGAAATTTACATTTTTCATTGTTGTCAGACGTTTGTAATATTCTCACAATAAGCTAATTAGCTCAATTGGAGCATTTCTAGCATGTTTGGTTGAAATTGGAAATTTACATTTTTCACTTTTGTCAGACAATTGCAATAATCTCACAATAAGCTAATTAGCTCAATTGGAGCAATTCTAGCATGTTTGGTTGAAATTGGAAATTTACATTTTTCACTTTTGTCAGACAATTGCAATATTCTCACAATAAGCTAATTAGCTCAATTGGAGCATTTCTAGCATGTTTGGTTGAAATTGGAAATTTACATTTTTCAATTTTGTTAGACGTTTGTAATATTCTCACAATTAGCTAATTAGCTCAATTGGAGCATTTCTAGCATGTTTGGCTGAAATTGGAAATTTACATTTTTCACTTTTGTCAGACAATTGCAATATTCTCACAATAAGCTAATTAGCTCAATTGGAACATTTCTAGCATGTTTGGTTAAAATTGGAAATTTACATTTTTCACTTTTGTCAGACAATTGCAATATTCTCACAATAAGCTAATTAGCTCATTTGGAGCATTTCTAGCATGTTGGGTTGAAATTAGAAATTTACATTATTCAGTGTTGTCAGACAATTGCAATATTCTCACAATAAGCTAATTAGCTCAATTGGAGCATTTCTAGCATGTTTGGTTGAAATTGGAAATTTACATTTTTCACTTTTGTCAGACAATTGCAATATTCTCACAATAAGCTAATTAGCTCAATTGGAGCATTTCTAGCATGTTTGGTTGAAATTGGAAATTTACATTTTTCACTTTTGTCAGACAATTGCAATATTCTTTCAATAAGCTAATTAGCTCATTTGGAGCATTTCTAGCATGTTTGGTTGAAATTGGAAATTTACATTTTTCAGTGTTGTCAGACATTTGTAATATTCTAACAATAAGCTAATTAGCTCAATTGGAGCATTTCTAGCATGTTTGGTTGAAATTGGAAATTTACATTTTTCATTGTTGTCAGACGTTTGTAATATTCTCACAGTAAGCTAATTAGCTCAATTGGAGCATTTCTAGCATGTTTGGTTGAAATTGGAAATTTACATTTTTCACTTTTGTCAGACAATTGCAATAATCTCACAATAAGCTAATTAGCTCAATTGGAGCAATTCTAGCATGTTTGGTTGAAATTGGAAATTTACATTTTTCACTTTTGTCAGACAATTGCAATATTCTCACAATAAGCTAATTAGCTCAATTGGAGCATTTCTAGCATGTTTGGTTGAAATTGGAAATTTACATTTTTCACTTTTGTCAGACAATTGCAATAATCTCACAACAAGCTAATTAGCTCAATTGGAGCAATTCTAGCATGTTTGGTTGAAATTGGAAATTTACATTTTTCACTTTTGTCAGACAATTGCAATATTCTCACAATAAGCTAATTAGCTCAATTGGAGCATTTCTAGCATGTTTGGTTGAAATTGGAAATTTACATTTTTCAATTTTGTTAGACGTTTGCAATATTCTCACAATAAGCTAATTAGCTCAATTGGAGCATTTCTAGCATGTTTGGCTGAAATTGGAAATTTACAATTTTCACTTTTGTCAGACAATTGCAATATTCTCACAATAAGCTAATTAGCTCAATTGGAGCATTTCTAGCATGTTTGGTTGAAATTGGAAATTTACATTTTTCACTTTTGTCAGACAATTGCAATATTCTCACAATAAGCTAATTAGCTCATTTGGAGCATTTCTAGCATTTTGGGTTGAAATTAGAAATTTACATTATTCAGTGTTGTCAGGCGTTTGTAATATTCTCACAATAAGCTAATTAGCTCAATTGGAGCATTTCTAGCATGTTTGGTTGAAATTGGAAATTTACATTTTTCAGTTTTGTCAGACGTTTGTAAAATTCTTACAGTAGGCTTATTCGCGCAATTTGAGCATTTCTAGCATGTTTGGTTAAAATTGGAAAATTACATTTTTCAGTGTTGTCAGACATTTGTAATATTCTCACAATAAGCTAATTAGCTCAATTGGAGCATTTCTAGCATGTTTGGTTGAAATTGGAAATTTACATTTTTCATTGTTGTCAAACGTTTGTAATATTCTCACAATAAGCTAATTAGCTCAATTGGAGCATTTCTAGCATGTTTGGTTGAAATTGGAAATTTACATTTTTCATTGTTGTCAGACGTTTGTAATATTCTCACAATAAGCTAATTAGCTCAATTGGAGCATTTCTAGCATGTTTGGTTGAAATTGGAAATTTACATTCTTCACGTTTGTCAGACAATTGCAATATTCTCACAATAAGCTAATTAGCTCAATTGGAGCATTTCTAGCATGTTTGGTTGAAATTGGAAATTTACATTTTTCAATTTTGTTAGACGTTTGTAATATTCTCACAATAAGCTAATTAGCTCAATTGGAGCATTTCTAGCATGTTTGGCTGAAATTGGAAATTTACATTTTTCACTTTTGTCAGACAATTGCAATATTCTCACAATAAGCTAATTAGCTCAATTGGAACATTTCTAGCATGTTTGGTTAAAATTGGAAATTTACATTTTTCACTTTTGTCAGACAATTGCAATATTCTCACAATAAGCTAATTAGCTCATTTGGAGCATTTCTAGCATGTTGGGTTGAAATTAGAAATTTACATTATTCAGTGTTGTCAGACAATTGCAATATTCTCACAATAAGCTAATTAGCTCAATTGGAGCATTTCTAGCATGTTTGGTTGAAATTGGAAATTTACATTTTTCACTTTTGTCAGACAATTGCAATATTCTCACAATAAGGTAATTAGCTCAATTGGAGCATTTCTAGCATGTTTGGTTGAAATTGGAAATTTACATTTTTCACTTTTGTCAGACAATTGCAATATTCTTTCAATAAGCTAATTAGCTCAATTGGAGCATTTCTAGCATGTTTGGTTGAAATTGGAAATTTATATTTTTCAGTGTTGTCAGACATTTGTAATATTCTCACAATAAGCTAATTAGCTCAATTGGAGCATTTCGAGCATGTTTGGTTGAAATTGGAAATTTACATTTTTCATTGTTGTCAGACGTTTGTAATATTCTCACAATAAGCTAATTAGCTCAATTGGAGCATTTCTAGCATGTTTGGTTGAAATTGGAAATTTACATTTTTCACTTTTGTCAGACAATTGCAATAATCTCACAATAAGCTAATTAGCTCAATTGGAGCAATTCTAGCATGTTTGGTTGAAATTGGAAATTTACATTTTTCACTTTTGTCAGACAATTGCAATATTCTCACAATAAGCTAATTAGCTCAATTGGAGCATTTCTAGCATGTTTGGTTGAAATTGGAAATTTACATTTTTCAATTTTGTTAGACGTTTGTAATATTCTCACAATAAGCTAATTAGCTCAATTGGAGCATTTCTAGCATGTTTGGCTGAAATTGGAAATTTACATTTTTCACTTTTGTCAGACAATTGCAATATTCTCACAATAAGCTAATTAGCTCAATTGGAACATTTCTAGCATGTTTGGTTAAAATTGGAAATTTACATTTTTCACTTTTGTCAGACAATTGCAATATTCTCACAATAAGCTAATTAGCTCAATTGGAACATTTCTAGCATGTTTGGTTAAAATTGGAAATTTACATTTTTCACTTTTGTCAGACAATTGCAATATTCTCACAATAAGCTAATTAGCTCATTTGGAGCATTTCTAGCATGTTGGGTTGAAATTAGAAATTTACATTATTCAGTGTTGTCAGGCGTTTGTAATATTCTTACAATAAGCTAATTAGCTCAATTGGAGCATTTCTAGCATGTTTGGTTGAAATTGGAAATTTACATTTTTCAGTTTTGTCAGACAATTGCAATATTTTCACAATAAGCTAATTAGCTCAATTGGAGCATTTCTAGCATGTTTGGTTAAAATTGGAAAATTACATTTTTCAGTTTTGTCAGACGTTTGTAATATTCTCACAATAAGCTAATTAGCTCAATTGGAGCATTTCTAGCATGTTTGGTTGAAATTCGAAATTTACATTTTTCACTTTTGTCAGACGTTTGTAATATTCCCACAATAAGCTAATTAGCTCAATTGGAGCATTTCTAGCATGTTTGGTTGAAATTGGAAATTTACATTTTTCACTTCTGTCAGACAATTGCAATATTCTCACAATAAGCTAATTAGCTCAATTGGAGCATTTCTAGCATGTTTGGTTGAAATTGGAAAATTACATTTTTCAGTTTTGTCAGACGTTTGTAATATTCTCACAATAAGCTAATTAGCTCAATTGGAGCATTTCTAGCATGTTTGGTTGAAATTCGAAATTTACATTTTTCACTTTTGTCAGACGTTTGTAATATTCCCACAATAAGCTAATTAGCTCAATTGGAGCATTTCTAGCATGTTTGGTTGAAATTGGAAATTACATTTTTCAGTTTTGTCAGACGTTTGTAATATTCTCACAATAAGCTAATTAGCTCAATTGGAGCATTTCTAGCACGTTTGGTTGAAATTGGAAATTTACATTTTTCAGTTTTGTCAGACGTTTGTAATATTTTCACAATAAGCTAATTAGCTCAATTGGAGCATTTCTAGCACGTTTGGTTGAAATTGGAAATTTACATTTTTCACTTTTGTCAAACAATTGCAATATTCTCTCAATAAGCTAATTAGCTCAATTGGAGCATTTCTAGCATGTTTGGTTGAAATTGGAAATTTACATTTTTCAATTTTGTTAGACGTTTGTAATATTCTCACAATAAGCTAATTAGCTCAATTGGAGCATTTCTAGCATGTTTGGCTGAAATTGGAAATTTACATTTTTCACTTTTGTCAGACAATTGTAATATTCTCACAATAAGCTAATTAGCTCAATTGGAGCATTTCTAGCATGTTTGGTTGAAATTGGAAATTCACATTTTTCACTTTTGTCAGACAATTGCAATATTCTCACAATAAGCTAATTAGCTCATTTGGAGCATTTCTAGCATGTTGGGTTGAAATTAGAAATTTACATTATTCAGTGTTGTCAGACGTTTGTAATATTCTCACAATAAGCTAATTAGCTCAATTGGAGCATTTCTAGCATGTTTGGTTGAAATTGGAAATTTACATTTTTCACTTTTGTCAGACAATTGCAATATTCTCACAATAAGCTAATTAGCTCAATTGGAGCATTTCTAGCATGTTTGGTTAAAATTGGAAAATTACATTTTTCAGTTTTGTCAGACGTTTGTAATATTCTCACAATAAGCTAATTAGCTCAATTGGAGCATTTCTAGCATGTTTGGTTGAAATTCGAAATTTACATTTTTCACTTTTGTCAGACGTTTGTAATATTCCCACAATAAGCTAATTAGCTCAATTGGAGCATTTCTAGCATGTTTGGTTGAAATTGGAAATTTACATTTTTCACTTCTGTCAGACAATTGCAATATTCTCACAATAAGCTAATTAGCTCAATTGGAGCATTTCTAGCATGTTTGGTTGAAATTGGAAATTTACATTTTTCAGTGTTGTCAGACGTTTGTAATATTCTCACAATAAGCTAATTAGCTCAATTGGAGCATTTCTAGCATGTTTGGTTGAAATTGGAAATCTACATTTTTCAGTTTTGTCAGACGTTTGTAATATTTTCACAATAAGCTAATTAGCTCAATTGGAGCATTTCTAGCACGTTTGGTTGAAATTGGAAATTTACATTTTTCACTTTTGTCAAACAATTGCAATATTCTCTCAATAAGCTAATTAGCTCAATTGGAGCATTTCTAGCATGTTTAGTTGAAATTGGAATTTTACATTTTTCAGTTTTGTCAGACAATTGCAATATTCTCTCAATAAGCTAATTAGCTCAATTTGAGCATTTCTAGCATGTTTGGTTGAAATTGGAAATTTACATTTTTCAGTTTTGTCAGACGTTTGTAATATTCTCACAATAAGCTAATTAGCTCAATTGGAGCATTTCTAGCATGTTTGGTTGAAATTGGAAATTTACATTTTTCAGTTTTGTCAGACGTTTGTAAAATTCTTACAGTAGGCTTATTTGCGCAAGTTGAGCATTTCTAGCATGTTTGGTTGAAATTGGAAATTTACATTTTTCAGTTTTGTCAGACGTTTGTAAAATTCTTACAGTAGGCTTATTTGTGCAATTGGAGCATTTCTAGCATGTTTAGTTGAAATTGGAATTTTACATTTTTCAGTTTTGTCAGACAATTGCAATATTCTCTCAATAAGCTAATTAGCTCAATTTGAGCATTTCTAGCATGTTTGGTTGAAATTGGAAATTTACATTTTTCAGTGTTGTCAGACGTTTGTAATATTCTCACAATAAGCTAATTAGCTCAATTGGAGCATTTCTAGCATGTTTGGTTGAAATTGGAAATTTACATTTTTCACTTTTGTCAGACAATTGCAATATTCTCTCAATGAGCTAATTAGCTCATTTGCAGCATTTCTAGCATGTTTGGTTGAAATTAGAAATTTACATTTTTCAGTGTTGTCAGACGTTTGTAATATTCTCACAATAAGCTAATTAGCTCAATTGGAGCGTTTTTAGCATGTTTGGTTGAAATTGGAAATCTACATTTTTCAGTTTTGTCAGACGTTTGTAAAATTCTTACAGTAGGCTTATTTGTGCAATTTGAGCATTTCTAGCATGTTAGGTTGAAATTGGAAATTTACTTTTTTCACTTTTGTCAGACAATTGCAATATTCTCACAATAAGCTAACTAGCTCAATTGGAGCATTTCTAGCATGTTTGGTTGGAATTGGAAATTTACATTTTTCAGTGTTGTCAGACGTTTGTAATATTCTCACAATAAGCTAATTAGCTAAATTGGAGCATTTCTAGCATGTTTGGTTGAAATTGCAAATTTACATTTTTCACTTCTGTCAGACAATTGCAATATTCTCACAATAAGCTAATTAGCTCAATTGGAGCATTTCTAGCATGTTTGGTTGAAATTGGAAATTTACATTTTTCAATTTTGTTAGACGTTTGTAATATTCTCACAATAGGGTAATTAGCTTAATTGGAGCATTTCTAGCATGTTTGGTTGAAATTGGAAATTTACATTTTTCACTTTTGTCAGACAATTGCAATATTCTCACAATAAGCTAATTAGCTCAATTGGAGCATTTCTAGCATGTTTGGTTGAATTTGGAAATTTACATTTTTCGCTTTTGTCAGACAGTTGCAATATTCTCACAATAAGCTAATTAGCTCATTTGGAGCATTTCTATCCTGTTTGGTTGAAATTAGAAATTTACAGTTTTCAGTGTTGTCAGACGTTTGTAATATTCTCACAATAAGCTAATTAGCTCAATTGGAGCATTTCTAGCATGTTTGGTTAAGATTGGAAATTTACATTTTTCAGTTTTGTCAGACGTTTGTAAAATTCTTACAGTAGGCTTATTTGCGCATATTGAGCATTTCTAGCATGTTTAATTGAAATTGGAAATTTACATTTTTCACTTTTGTCAGACAATTGCAATATTCTCACAATAAGCTAATTAGCTCAATTGGAGCATTTCTAGCATGTTTGGTTGAAATTGGAAATTTACATTTTTCAGTGTTGTCAGACGTTTGTAATATTCTCACAATAAGCTAATTAGCTCAATTGGAGCATTTCTAGCATGTTTGGTTGAAATTGGAAATTTACATTTTTCACTTTTGTCAGACAATTGCAATAATCTCACAATAAGCTAATTAGCTCAATTGGAACATATCTAGCATGTTTGGTTGAAATTGGAAATTTACATTTTTCACTTTTGTCAGACAATTGCAATATTCTCACAATAAGCTAATTAGCTCAATTGGAGCATTTCTAGCATGTTTGGTTGAAATTGGAAATTTACACTTTTCAATTTTGTTAGACGTTTGTAATACTCTCACAATAAGCTAATTAGCTCAATTGGAGCATTTCTAGCATGTTTGGCTGAAATTGGAAGTTTACATTTTTCACTTTTGTCAGACAATTGCAATATTCTCACAATAAGCTAATTAGCTCAATTGGAGCATTTCTAGCATGTTTGGTTGAAATTGGAAATGTACATTTTTCACTTTTGTCAGACAATTGCAATATTCTCACAATAAGCTAATTAGCTCATTTGGAGCATTTCTAGCATGTTGGGTTGAAATTAGAACTTTACATTTTTCAGTGTTGTCAGACGTTTGTAATATTCTCACAATAAGCTAATTAGCTCAATTGGAGCATTTCTAGCATGTTTGGTTAAAATTGGAAAATTACATTTTTCAGTTTTGTCAGACGTTTGTAATATTCTCACAATAAGCTAATTAGCTCAATTGGAGCATTTCTAGCATGTTTGGTTGAAATTCGAAATTTACATTTTTCACTTTTGTCAGACGTTTGTAATATTCCCACAATAAGCTAATTAGCTCAATTGGAGCATTTCTAGCATGTTTGGTTGAAATTGTAAATTTACATTTTTCACTTTTGTCAGACAATTACAATATTCTCACAATAAGCTAATTAGCTCAATTGGAGCATTTCTAGCATGTTTGGTTGAAAATGGAAGTTTACATTTTCAGTTTTGTCAGACGTTTGTAATATTCTCACAATAAGCTAATTAGCTCAATTGGAGCATTTCTAGCATGTTTGGTTGAAATTGGAAATTTACATTTTTCACTTTTGTCCGACGTTTGTAATATTTTTACAATAAGCTAATTAGCTCAATTGGAGCATTTCTAGCACGTTTGGTTGAAATTGGAAATTTACATTTTTCACTTTTGTCAAACAATTGCAATATTCTCTCAATAAGCTAATTAGGTCAATTGGAGCATTTCTAGCATGTTTGGTTGAAATTGGAAATTTACATTTTTCACTTTTGTCAGACGTTTGTAATATTCTCAAAATAAGCTAATTAGCTCAAATGGAGCATTTCTAGCATGTTTGGTTGAAATTGGAATTTTACATTTTTCGGTTTTGTCAGACAATTGCAATATTTTCTCAATAAGCTAATTAGCACAATTGGAGCATTTCTAGCATGTTTGGTTGAAATTGGAAATTTACATTTTTCACTTTTGTCAGACGTTTGTAATATTCTCACAATAAGCTAATTAGCTCAATTGGAGCATTTCTAGCACGTTTGGTTGAAATTGGAAATTTACATTTTTCACTTTTGTCAAACAATTGCAATATTCTCTCAATAAGCTAATTAGGTCAATTGGAGCATTTCTAGCATGTTTGGTTGAAACTGGAAATTTACATTTTTCAGTGTTGTCAGACGTTTGTAATATTCTCACAATAAGCTAATTAGCTTAATTTGAGCATTTCGAGCATGTTTGGTTGAAATTGGAAATTTACATTTTTCACTTTTGTCAGACAATTGCAATATTCTCACAATAAGCTAATTAGCTCAATTGGAGCATTTCTAGCTTGTTTGGTTGAAATTGGAAATTTACACTTTTCAGTTTTGTCAGACGTTTGTAATATTCTCACAATAAGCTAATTAGCTCAATTGGAGCATTTCTAGCATGTTTGGTTGAAATTGGAAATTTACATTTTTCAGTTTTGTCAGACGTTTGTAATATTTTCACAATAAGCTATTTAGCTCAATTGGAACATTTCTTGCACGTTTGGTTGAAATTGGAAATTTACATTTTTCACTTTTGTCAAAAAATTGCAATATTCTCTCAATAAGCTAATTAGCTCAATTGGAGCATTTCTAGCATGTTTGGTTGAAATTGGAAATTTACATTTTTCACTTTTGTCAGACAATTGCAATATTCTCACAATAAGCTAATTAGCTCAATTGGAGCATTTCTAGCATGTTTGGTTGAAATTCGAAATTTACATTTTTCACTTTTGTCAGACGTTTGTAATATTCCCACAATAAGCTAATTAGCTCAATTGGAGCATTTCTAGAATGTTTGGTTGAAATTGGAAATTTACATTTTTCACTTTTGTCAGACAATTGCAATATTCTCACAATAAGCTAATTAGCTCAATTGGAGCATTTCTAGCATGTTTGGTTGAAATTGGAAACTACATTTTTCAGTTTTGTCAGACGTTTGTAATATTCTCACAATAAGCTAATTAGCTCAATTGGAGCATTTCTAGCACGTTTGGTTGAAATTGGAAGTTTACATTTTTCAGTTTTGTCAGACATTTGTAATATTTTCACAATAAGCTAATTAGCTCAATTGGAGCATTTCTAGCACGTTTGGTTGAAATTGGAAATTTACATTTTTCACTTTTGTCAAACAATTGCAATATTCTCTCAATAAGCTAATTAGCTCAATTGGAGCATTTCTAGCATGTTTGGTTGAAATTGGAAATTTACATTTTTCAATTTTGTTAGACGTTTGTAATATTCTCACAATAAGCTAATTAGCTCAATTGGAGCATTTCTAGCATGTTTGGCTGAAATTGGAAATTTACATTTTTCACTTTTGTCAGACAATTGCAATATTCTCACAATAAGCTAATTAGCTCAATTGGAGCATTTCTAGCATGTTTGGTTGAAATTGGAAATTTACATTTTTCACTTTTGTCAGACAATTGCAATATTCTCACAATAAGCTAATTAGCTCATTTGGAGCATTTCTAGCATGTTGGGTTGAAATTAGAAATTTACATTATTCAGTGTTGTCAGACGTTTGTAATATTCTCACAATAAGCTAATTAGCTCAATTGGAGCATTTCTAGCATGTTTGGTTGAAATTAGAAAATTACATTTTTCAGTTTTGTCAGACGTTTGTAAAATTCTTACAGTAGGCTTATTCGCGCAATTTGAGCATTTCTAGCATGTTTGGTTGAAATTGGAAATTTACATTTTTCACTTTTGTCAGACAATTGCAATATTCTCACAATAAGCTAATTAGCTCAATTGGAGCATTTCTAGCATGTTTGGTTAAAATTGGAAAATTACATTTTTCAGTTTTGTCAGACGTTTGTAATATTCTCACAATAAGCTAATTAGCTCAATTGGAGCATTTCTAGCACGTTTGGTTGAAATTGGAAATTTACATTTTTCAGTTTTGTCAGACATTTGTAATATTTTCACAATAAGCTAATTAGCTCAATTGGAGCATTTCTAGCACGTTTGGTTGAAATTGGAAATTTACATTTTTCACTTTTGTCAAACAATTGCAATATTTTCTCAATAAGCTAATTAGCTCAATTGGAGCATTTCTAGCATGTTTGGTTGAAATTGGAAATTTACATTTTTCAATTTTGTTAGACGTTTGTAATATTCTCACAATAAGCTAATTAGCTCAATTGGAGCATTTCTAGCATGTTTGGCTGAAATTGGAAATTTACATTTTTCACTTTTGTCAGACAATTGCAATATTCTCACAATAAGCTAATTAGCTCAATTGGAGCATTTCTAGCATGTTTGGTTGAAATTGGAAATTTACATTTTTCACTTTTGTCAGACAATTGCAATATTCTCACAATAAGCTAATTAGCTCATTTGGAGCATTTCTAGCATGTTGGGTTGAAATTAGAAATTTACATTATTCAGTGTTGTCAGACGTTTGTAATATTCTCACAATAAGCTAATTAGCTCAATTGGAGCATTTCTAGCATGTTTGGTTGAAATTGGAAATTTACATTTTTCAGTTTTGTCAGGCGTTTGTAAAATTCTTACAGTAGGCTTATTCGCGCAATTTGAGCATTTCTAGCATGTTTGGTTGAAATTGGAAATTTACATTTTTCACTTTTGTCAGACAATTGCAATATTCTCACAATAAGCTAATTAGCTCAATTGGAGCATTTCTAGCATGTTTGGTTAAAATTGGAAAATTACATTTTTCAGTTTTGTCAGACGTTTGTAATATTCTCACAATAAGCTAATTAGCTCAATTGGAGCATTCCTAGCATGTTTGGTTGAAATTCGAAATTTACATTTTTCACTTTTGTCAGACGTTTGTAATATTCCCACAATAAGCTAATTAGCTCAATTGGAGCATTTCTAGCATGTTTGGTTGAAATTGGAAATTTACATTTTTCACTTCTGTCAGACAATTGCAATATTCTCACAATAAGCTAATTAGCTCAATTGGAGCATTTCTAGCATGTTTGGTTGAAATTGGAAATTTACATTTTTCAGTGTTGTCAGACGTTTGTAATATTCTCACAATAAGCTAATTAGCTCAATTGGAGCATTTCTAGCATGTTTGGTTGAAATTGGAAATCTACATTTTTCAGTTTTGTTAGACGTTTGTAATATTTTCACAATAAGCTAATTAGCTCAATTGGAGCATTTCTAGCACGTTTGGTTGAAATTGGAAATTTACATTTTTCACTTTTGTCAAACAATTGCAATATTCTCTCAATAAGCTAATTAGCTCAATTGGAGCATTTCTAGCATGTTTAGTTGAAATTGGAATTTTACATTTTTCAGTTTTGTCAGACAATTGCAATATTCTCTCAATAAGCTAATTAGCTCAATTTGAGCATTTATAGCATGTTTGGTTGAAATTGGAAATTTACATTTTTCAGTTTTGTCAGACGTTTGTAATATTCTCACAATAAGCTAATTAGCTCAATTGGAGCATTTCTAGCATGTTTGGTTGAAATTGGAAATTTACATTTTTCAGTTTTGTCAGACGTTTGTAAAATTCTTACAGTAGGCTTATTTGCGCAAGTTGAGCATTTCTAGCATGTTTGGTTGAAATTGGAAATTTACATTTTTCAGTTTTGTCAAACGTTTGTAAAATTCTTACAGTAGGCTTATTTGTGCAATTGGAGCATTTCTAGCATGTTTAGTTGAAATTGGAATTTTACATTTTTCAGTTTTGTCAGACAATTGCAATATTCTCTCAATAAGCTAATTAGCTCAATTTGAGCATTTCTAGCATGTTTGGTTGAAATTGGAAATTTACATTTTTCACTTTTGTCAGACAATTGCAATATTCTCACAATAAGCTAATTAGCTCAATTGGAGCATTTCTAGCATGTTTGGTTGAAATTGGAAATTTACATTTTTCAGTGTTGTCAGACGTTTGTAATATTCTCACAATAAGCTAATTAGCTCAATTGGAGCATTTCTAGCATGTTTGGTTGAAATTGGAAATTTACATTTTTCACTTTTGTCAGACAATTGCAATATTCTCTCAATGAGCTAATTAGCTCATTTGCAGCATTTCTAGCATGTTTGGTTGAAATTAGAAATTTACATTTTTCAGTGTTGTCAGACGTTTGTAATATTCTCACAATAAGCTAATTAGCTCAATTGGAGCGTTTTTAGCATGTTTGGTTGAAATTGGAAATCTACATTTTTCAGTTTTGTCAGACGTTTGTAAAATTCTTACAGTAGGCTTATTTGTGCAATTTGAGCATTTCTAGCATGTTTGGTTGAAATTGGAAATTTACTTTTTTCACTTTTGTCAGACAATTGCAGTATTCTCACAATAAGCTAACTAGCTCAATTGGAGCATTTCTAGCATGTTTGGTTGGAATTGGAAATTTACATTTTTCAGTGTTGTCAGACGTTTGTAATATTCTCACAATAAGCTAATTAGCTAAATTGGAGCATTTCTAGCATGTTTGGTTGAAATTGCAAATTTACATTTTTCACTTCTGTCAGACAATTGCAATATTCTCACAATAAGCTAATTAGCTCAGTTGGAGCATTTCTAGCATGTTTGGTTGAAATTGGAAATTTACATTTTCAATTTTGTTAGACGTTTGTAATATTCTCACAATAGGGTAATTAGCTTAATTGGAGCATTTCTAGCATGTTTGGTTGAAATTGGAAATTTACATTTTTCACTTTTGTCAGACAATTGCAATATTCTCACAATAAGCTAATTAGCTCAATTGGAGCATTTCTAGCATGTTTGGTTGAATTTGGAAATTTACATTTTTCGCTTTTGTCAGACAGTTGCAATATTCTCACAATAAGCTAATTAGCTCATTTGGAGCATTTCTATCCTGTTTGGTTGAAATTAGAAATTTACATTTTTCAGTGTTGTCAGACGTTTGTAATATTCTCACAATAAGCTAATTAGCTCAATTGGAGCATTTCTAGCATGTTTGGTTAAGATTGGAAATTTACATTTTTCAGTTTTGTCAGACGTTTGCAAAATTCTTACAGTAGGCTTATTTGCGCATATTGAGCATTTCTAGCATGTTTAATTGAAATTGGAAATTTACATTTTTCACTTTTGTCAGACAATTGCAATATTCTCACAATAAGCTAATTAGCTCAATTGGAGCATTTCTAGCATGTTTGGTTGAAATTGGAAATTTACATTTTTCAGTGTTGTCAGACGTTTGTAATATTCTCACAATAAGCTAATTAGCTCAATTGGAGCATTTCTAGCATGTTTGGTTGAAATTGGAAATTTACATTTTTCACTTTTGTCAGACAATTGCAATAATCTCACAATAAGCTAATTAGCTCAATTGGAACATATCTAGCATGTTTGGTTGAAATTGGAAATTTACATTTTTCACTTTTGTCAGACAATTGCAATATTCTCACAATAAGCTAATTAGCTCAATTGGAGCATTTCTAGCATGTTTGGTTGAAATTGGAAATTTACATTTTTCAATTTTGTTAGACGTTTGTAATACTCTCACAATAAGCTAATTAGCTCAATTGGAGCATTTCTAGCATGTTTGGCTGAAATTGGAAATTTACATTTTTCACTTTTGTCAGACAATTGCAATATTCTCACAATAAGCTAATTAACTCAACTGGAGCATTTCTAGCATGTTTGGTTGAAATTAGAAATTTACATTTTTCAGTGTTGTCAGACGTTTGTAATATTCTCACAATAAGCTAATTAGCTCAATTGGAGCGTTTTTAGCATGTTTGGTTGAAATTGGAAATCTACATTTTTCAGTTTTGTCAGACGTTTGTAAAATTCTTACAGTAGGCTTATTTGTGCAATTTGAGCATTTCTAGCATGTTTGGTTGAAATTGGAAATTTACTTTTTTCACTTTTGTCAGACAATTGCAGTATTCTCACAATAAGCTAACTAGCTCAATTGGAGCATTTCTAGCATGTTTGGTTGGAATTGGAAATTTACATTTTTCAGTGTTGTCAGACGTTTGTAATATTCTCACAATAAGCTAATTAGCTAAATTGGAGCATTTCTAGCATGTTTGGTTGAAATTGCAAATTTACATTTTTCACTTCTGTCAGACAATTGCAATATTCTCACAATAAGCTAATTAGCTCAGTTGGAGCATTTCTAGCATGTTTGGTTGAAATTGGAAATTTACATTTTCAATTTTGTTAGACGTTTGTAATATTCTCACAATAGGGTAATTAGCTTAATTGGAGCATTTCTAGCATGTTTGGTTGAAATTGGAAATTTACATTTTTCACTTTTGTCAGACAATTGCAATATTCTCACAATAAGCTAATTAGCTCAATTGGAGCATTTCTAGCATGTTTGGTTGAATTTGGAAATTTACATTTTTCGCTTTTGTCAGACAGTTGCAATATTCTCACAATAAGCTAATTAGCTCATTTGGAGCATTTCTATCCTGTTTGGTTGAAATTAGAAATTTACATTTTTCAGTGTTGTCAGACGTTTGTAATATTCTCACAATAAGCTAATTAGCTCAATTGGAGCATTTCTAGCATGTTTGGTTAAGATTGGAAATTTACATTTTTCAGTTTTGTCAGACGTTTGTAAAATTCTTACAGTAGGCTTATTTGCGCATATTGAGCATTTCTAGCATGTTTAATTGAAATTGGAAATTTACATTTTTCACTTTTGTCAGACAATTGCAATATTCTCACAATAAGCTAATTAGCTCAATTGGAGCATTTCTAGCATGTTTGGTTGAAATTGGAAATTTACATTTTTCAGTGTTGTCAGACGTTTGTAATATTCTCACAATAAGCTAATTAGCTCAATTGGAGCATTTCTAGCATGTTTGGTTGAAATTGGAAATTTACATTTTTCACTTTTGTCAGACAATTGCAATAATCTCACAATAAGCTAATTAGCTCAATTGGAACATATCTAGCATGTTTGGTTGAAATTGGAAATTTACATTTTTCACTTTTGTCAGACAATTGCAATATTCTCACAATAAGCTAATTAGCTCAATTGGAGCATTTCTAGCATGTTTGGTTGAAATTGGAAATTTACATTTTTCAATTTTGTTAGACGTTTGTAATACTCTCACAATAAGCTAATTAGCTCAATTGGAGCATTTCTAGCATGTTTGGCTGAAATTGGAAATTTACATTTTTCACTTTTGTCAGACAATTGCAATATTCTCACAATAAGCTAATTAACTCAACTGGAGCATTTCTAGCATGTTTGGTTGAAATTGGAAATTTACATTTTTCACTTTTGTCAGACAATTGCAATATTCTCACAATAAGCTAATTAGCTCATTTGGAGCATTTCTAGCATGTTGGGTTGAAATTAGAACTTTACATTTTTCAGTGTTGTCAGACGTTTGTAATATTCTCACAATAAGCTAATTAGCTCAATTGGAGCATTTCTAGCATGTTTGGTTGAAATTGGAAATTTACATTTTTCACTTTTGTCCGACGTTTGTAATATTTTACAATAAGCTAATTAGCTCAATTGGAGCATTTCTAGCACGTTTGGTTGAAATTGGAAATTTACATTTTTCACTTTTGTCAAACAATTGCAATATTCTCTCAATAAGCTAATTAGCTCAATTGGAGCATTTCTAGCATGTTTGGTTGAAATTGGAAATTTACATTTTTCAGTTTTGTCAGACGTTTGTAAAATTCTTACAGTAGGCTTATTTGTGCAATTGGAGCATTTCTAGCATGTTTAGTTGAAATTGGAATTTTACATTTTTCAGTGTTGTCAGACGTTTGTAATATTCTCACAATAAGCTAATTAGCTCAATTGGAGCATTTCTAGCATGTTTGGTTGAAATTGGAAATTTACATTTTTCACTTTTGTCAGACAATTGCAATATTCTCACAATAAGCTAATTAGCTCATTTGGAGCATTTCTAGCATGTTGGGTTGAAATTAGAACTTTACATTTTTCAGTGTTGTCAGACGTTTGTAATATTCTCACAATAAGCTAATTAGCTCAATTGGAGCATTTCTAGCATGTTTGGTTAAAATTGGAAAATTACATTTTTCAGTTTTGTCAGACGTTTGTAATATTCTCACAATAAGCTAATTAGCTCAATTGGAGCATTTCTAGCATGTTTGGTTGAAATTCGAAATTTACATTTTTCACTTTTGTCAGACGTTTGTAATATTCCCACAATAAGCTAATTAGCTCAATTGGAGCATTTCTAGCATGTTTGGTTGAAATTGTAAATTTACATTTTTCACTTTTGTCAGACAATTACAATATTCTCACAATAAGCTAATTAGCTCAATTGGAGCATTTCTAGCATGTTTGGTTGAAAATGGAAATTTACATTTTCAGTTTTGTCAGACGTTTGTAATATTCTCACAATAAGCTAATTAGCTCAATTGGAGCATTTCTAGCATGTTTGGTTGAAATTGGAAATTTACATTTTTCACTTTTGTCCGACGTTTGTAATATTTTTACAATAAGCTAATTAGCTCAATTGGAGCATTTCTAGCACGTTTGGTTGAAATTGGAAATTTACATTTTTCACTTTTGTCAAACAATTGCAATATTCTCTCAATAAGCTAATTAGCTCAATTGGAGCATTTCTAGCATGTTTGGTTGAAATTCGAAATTTACATTTTTCAGTTTTGTCAGACGTTTGTAAAATTCTTACAGTAGGCTAATTTGTGCAATTGGAGCATTTCTAGCATGTTTAGTTGAAATTGGAATTTTACATTTTTCAGTTTTGTCAGACAATTGCAATATTCTCTCAATAAGCTAATTAGCTCAATTTGAGCATTTCTAGCATGTTTGGTTGAAATTGGAAATTTACATTTTTCACTTTTGTCAGACAATTGCAATATTCTCACAATAAGCTAATTAGCTCAATTGGAGCATTTCTAGCATGTTTGGTTGAAATTGGAAATTTACATTTTTCAGTGTTGTCAGACGTTTGTAATATTCTCACAATAAGCTAATTAGCTCAATTGGAGCATTTCTAGCATGTTTGGTTGAAATTGGAAATTTACATTTTTCACTTTTGTCAGACAATTGCAATATTCTCTCAATGAGCTAATTAGCTCATTTGCAGCATTTCTAGCATGTTTGGTTGAAATTAGAAATTTACATTTTTCAGTGTTGTCAGACGTTTGTAATATTCTCACAATAAGCTAATTAGCTCAATTGGAGCGTTTTTAGCATGTTTGGTTGAAATTGGAAATCTACATTTTTCAGTTTTGTCAGACGTTTGTAAAATTCTTACAGTAGGCTTATTTGTGCAATTTGAGCATTTCTAGCATGTTTGGTTGAAATTGGAAATTTACTTTTTTCACTTTTGTCAGACAATTGCAATATTCTCACAATAAGCTAACTAGCTCAATTTGAGCATTTCTAGCATGTTTGGTTGGAATTGGAAATTTACATTTTTCAGTGTTGTCAGACGTTTGTAATATTCTCACAATAAGCTAATTAGCTAAATTGGAGCATTTCTAGCATGTTTGGTTGAAATTGCAAATTTACATTTTTCACTTCTGTCAGACAATTGCAATATTCTCACAATAAGCTAATTAGCTCAATTGGAGCATTTCTAGCATGTTTGGTTGAAATTGGAAATTTACATTTTTCAATTTTGTTAGACGTTTGTAATATTCTCACAATAGGGTAATTAGCTTAATTGGAGCATTTCTAGCATGTTTGGTTGAAATTGGAAATTTACATTTTTCACTTTTGTCAGACAATTGCAATATTCTCACAATAAGCTAATTAGCTCAATTGGAGCATTTCTAGCATGTTTGGTTGAAATTGGAAATTTACATTTTTCGCTTTTGTCAGACAGTTGCAATATTCTCACAATAAGCTAGTTAGCTCATTTGGAGCATTTCTATCCTGTTTGGTTGAAATTAGAAATTTACATTTTTCAGTGTTGTCAGACGTTTGTAATATTCTCACAATAAGCTAATTAGCTCAATTGGAGCATTTCTAGCATGTTTGGTTAAGATTGGAAATTTACATTTTTCAGTTTTGTCAGACGTTTGTAAAATTCTTACAGTAGGCTTATTTGCGCATATTGAGCATTTCTAGCATGTTTAATTGAAATTGGAAATTTACATTTTTCACTTTTGTCAGATGTTTGTAATATTCCCACAATAAGCTAATTAGCTCAATTGGAGCATTTCTAGCATGTTTGGTTGAAATTGTAAATTTACATTTTTCACTTTTGTCAGACAATTACAATATTCTCACAATAAGCTAATTAGCTCAATTGGAGCATTTCTAGCATGTTTGGTTGAAAATGGAAATTTACATTTTCAGTTTTGTCAGACGTTTGTAATATTCTCACAATAAGCTAATTAGCTCAATTGGAGCATTTCTAGCATGTTTGGTTGAAATTGGAAATTTACATTTTTCACTTTTGTCCGACGTTTGTAATATTTTTACAATAAGCTAATTAGCTCAATTGGAGCATTTCTAGCACGTTTGGTTGAAATTGGAAATTTACATTTTTCACTTTTGTCAAACAATTGCAATATTCTCTCAATAAGCTAATTAGCTCAATTGGAGCATTTCTAGCATGTTTGGTTGAAATTCGAAATTTACATTTTTCAGTTTTGTCAGACGTTTGTAAAATTCTTACAGTAGGCTTATTTGTGCAATTGGAGCATTTCTAGCATGTTTAGTTGAAATTGGAATTTTACATTTTTCAGTTTTGTCAGACAATTGCAATATTCTCTCAATAAGCTAATTAGCTCAATTTGAGCATTTCTAGCATGTTTGGTTGAAATTGGAAATTTACATTTTTCACTTTTGTCAGACAATTGCAATATTCTCACAATAAGCTAATTAGCTCAATTGGAGCATTTCTAGCATGTTTGGTTGAAATTGGAAATTTACATTTTTCAGTGTTGTCAGACGTTTGTAATATTCTCACAATAAGCTAATTAGCTCAATTGGAGCATTTCTAGCATGTTTGGTTGAAATTGGAAATTTACATTTTTCACTTTTGTCAGACAATTGCAATATTCTCTCAATGAGCTAATTAGCTCATTTGCAGCATTTCTAGCATGTTTGGTTGAAATTAGAAATTTACATTTTTCAGTGTTGTCAGACGTTTGTAATATTCTCACAATAAGCTAATTAGCTCAATTGGAGCGTTTTTAGCATGTTTGGTTGAAATTGGAAATCTACATTTTTCAGTTTTGTCAGACGTTTGTAAAATTCTTACAGTAGGCTTATTTGTGCAATTTGAGCATTTCTAGCATGTTTGGTTGAAATTGGAAATTTACTTTTTTCACTTTTGTCAGACAATTGCAATATTCTCACAATAAGCTAACTAGCTCAATTGGAGCATTTCTAGCATGTTTGGTTGGAATTGGAAATTTACATTTTTCAGTGTTGTCAGACGTTTGTAATATTCTCACAATAAGCTAATTAGCTAAATTGGAGCATTTCTAGCATGTTTGGTTGAAATTGCAAATTTACATTTTTCACTTCTGTCAGACAATTGCAATATTCTCACAATAAGCTAATTAGCTCAATTGGAGCATTTCTAGCATGTTTTGTTGAAATTGGAAATTTACATTTTTCAATTTTGTTAGACGTTTGTAATATTCTCACAATAGGGTAATTAGCTTAATTGGAGCATTTCTAGCATGTTTGGTTGAAATTGGAAATTTACATTTTTCACTTTTGTCAGACAATTGCAATATTCTCACAATAAGCTAATTAGCTCAATTGGAGCATTTCTAGCATGTTTGGTTGAAATTGGAAATTTACATTTTTTGCTTTTGTCAGACAGTTGCAATATTCTCACAATAAGCTAGTTAGCTCATTTGGAGCATTTCTATCCTGTTTGGTTGAAATTAGAAATTTACATTTTTCAGTGTTGTCAGACGTTTGTAATATTCTCACAATAAGCTAATTAGCTCAATTGGAGCATTTCTAGCATGTTTGGTTAAGATTGGAAATTTACATTTTTCAGTTTTGTCAGACGTTTGTAAAATTCTTACAGTAGGCTTATTTGCGCATATTGAGCATTTCTAGCATGTTTAATTGAAATTGGAAATTTACATTTTTCACTTTTGTCAGACAATTGCAATATTCTCACAATAAGCTAATTAGCTCAATTGGAGCATTTCTAGCATGTTTGGTTGAAATTGGAAATTTACATTTTTCAGTGTTGTCAGACGTTTGTAATATTCTCACAATAAGCTAATTAGCTCAATTGGAGCATTTCTAGCATGTTTGGTTGAAATTGGAAATTTACATTTTTCACTTTTGTCAGACAATTGCAATAATCTCACAATAAGCTAATTAGCTCAATTGGAACATATCTAGCATGTTTGGTTGAAATTGGAAATTTACATTTTTCACTTTTGTCAGACATTTGCAATATTCTCACAATAAGCTAATTAGCTCAATTGGAGCATTTCTAGCATGTTTGGCTGAAATTGGAAATTTACATTTTTCACTTTTGTCAGACAATTGCAATATTCTCACAATAAGCTAATTAGCTCAATTGGAGCATTTCTAGCATGTTTGGTTGAAATTGGAAATTTACATTTTTCACTTTTGTCAGACAATTGCAATATTCTCACAATAAGCTAATTAGCTCATTTGGAGCATTTCTAGCATGTTGGGTTGAAAATAGAACTTTACATTTTTCAGTGTTGTCAGACGTTTGTAATATTCTCACAATAAGCTAATTAGCTCAATTGGAGCATTTCTAGCATGTTTGGTTGAAATTGGAAAATTACCTTTTTCAGTTTTGTCAGACATTTGTAATATTCTCACAATAAGCTAATTAGCTCAATTGGAGCATTTCTAGCATGTTTGGTTGAAATTCGAAATTTACATTTTTCACTTTTGTCAGACGTTTGTAATATTCCCACAATAAGCTAATTAGCTCAATTGGAGCATTTCTAGCATGTTTGGTTGAAATTGTAAATTTACATTTTTCACTTTTGTCAGACAATTACAATATTCTCACAATAAGCTAATTAGCTCAATTGGAGCATTTCTAGCATGTTTGGTTGAAAATGGAAATTTACATTTTCAGTTTTGTCAGACGTTTGTAATATTCTCACAATAAGCTAATTAGCTCAATTGGAGCATTTCTAGCATGTTTGGTTGAAATTGGAAATTTACATTTTTCACTTTTGTCCGACGTTTGTAATATTTTTACAATAAGCTAATTAGCTCAATTGGAGCATTTCTAGCACGTTTGGTTGAAATTGGAAATTTACATTTTTCACTTTTGTCAAACAATTGCAATATTCTCTCAATAAGCTAATTAGCTCAATTGGAGCATTTCTAGCATGTTTGGTTGAAATTGGAAATTTACATTTTTCACTTTTGTCAGACAATTGCAATATTCTCACAATAAGCTAATTAGCTCAATTGGAGCATTTCTAGCATGTTTGGTTAAAATTGGAAAATTACATTTTTCAGTTTTGTCAGACGTTTGTAATATTCTCACAATAAGCTAATTAGCTCAATTGGAGCATTTCTAGCATGTTTGGTTGAAATTCGAAATTTACATTTTTCACTTTTGTCAGACGTTTGTAATATTCCCACAATAAGCTAATTAGCTCAATTGGAGCATTTCTAGCATGTTTGGTTGAAATTGGAAATTTACATTTTTCACTTCTGTCAGACAATTGCAATATTCTCACAATAAGCTAATTAGCTCAATTGGAGCATTTCTAGCATGTTTGGTTGAAATTGGAAAATTACATTTTTCAGTTTTGTCAGACGTTTGTAATATTCTCACAATAAGCTAATTAGCTCAATTGGAGCATTTCTAGCATGTTTGGTTGAAATTCGAAATTTACATTTTTCACTTTTGTCAGACGTTTGTAATATTCCCACAATAAGCTAATTAGCTCAATTGGAGCATTTCTAGCATGTTTGGTTGAAATTGGAAATTTACATTTTTCACTTTTGTCAGACAATTGCAATATTCTCACAATAAGCTAATTAGCTCAATTGGAGCATTTCTAGCATGTTTGGTTGAAATTGGAAATTACATTTTTCAGTTTTGTCAGACGTTTGTAATATTCTCACAATAAGCTAATTAGCTCAATTGGAGCATTTCTAGCACGTTTGGTTGAAATTGGAAATTTACATTTTTCAGTTTTGTCAGACGTTTGTAATATTTTCACAATAAGCTAATTAGCTCAATTGGAGCATTTCTAGCACGTTTGGTTGAAATTGTAAATTTACATTTTTCACTTTTGTCAAACAATTGCAATATTCTCTCAATAAGCTAATTAGCTCAATTGGAGCATTTCTAGCATGTTTGGTTGAAATTGGAAATTTACATTTTTCAATTTTGTTAGACGTTTGTAATATTCTCACAATAAGCTAATTAGCTCAATTGGAGCATTTCTAGCATGTTTGGCTGAAATTGGAAATTTACATTTTTCACTTTTGTCAGACAATTGCAATATTCTCACAATAAGCTAATTAGCTCAATTGGAGCATTTCTAGCATGTTTGGTTGAAATTGGAAATTTACATTTTTCACTTTTGTCAGACAATTGCAATATTCTCACAATAAGCTAAATAGCTCATTTGGAGCATTTCTAGCATGTTGGGTTGAAATTAGAAATTTACATTATTCAGTGTTGTCAGACGTTTGTAATATTCTCACAATAAGCTAATTAGCTCAATTGGAGCATTTCTAGCATGTTTGGTTGAAATTGGAAATTTACATTTTTCAGTTTTGTCAGACGTTTGTAAAATTCTTACAGTAGGCTTATTCGCGCAATTTGAGCATTTCTAGCATGTTTGGTTGAAATTGGAAATTTACATTTTTCACTTTTGTCAGACAATTGCAATATTCTCACAATAAGCTAATTAGCTCAATTGGAGCATTTCTAGCATGTTTGGTTAAAATTGGAAAATTACATTTTTCAGTTTTGTCAGACGTTTGTAATATTCTCACAATAAGCTAATTAGCTCAATTGGAGCATTTCTAGCATGTTTGGTTGAAATTCGAAATTTACATTTTTCACTTTTGTCAGACGTTTGTAATATTCCCACAATAAGCTAATTAGCTCAATTGGAGCATTTCTAGCATGTTTGGTTGAAATTGGAAATTACATTTTTCAGTTTTGTCAGACGTTTGTAATATTCTCACAATAAGCTAATTAGCTCAATTGGAGCATTTCTAGCACGTTTGGTTGAAATTGGAAATTTACATTTTTCAGTTTTGTCAGACGTTTGTAATATTTTCACAATAAGCTAATTAGCTCAATTGGAGCATTTCTAGCACGTTTGGTTGAAATTGTAAATTTACATTTTTCACTTTTGTCAAACAATTGCAATATTCTCTCAATAAGCTAATTAGCTCAATTGGAGCATTTCTAGCATGTTTGGTTGAAATTGGAAATTTACATTTTTCAATTTTGTTAGACGTTTGTAATATTCTCACAATAAGCTAATTAGCTCAATTGGAGCATTTCTAGCATGTTTGGCTGAAATTGGAAATTTACATTTTTCACTTTTGTCAGACAATTGCAATATTCTCACAATAAGCTAATTAGCTCAATTGGAGCATTTCTAGCATGTTTGGTTGAAATTGGAAATTTACATTTTTCACTTTTGTCAGACAATTGCAATATTCTCACAATAAGCTAAATAGCTCATTTGGAGCATTTCTAGCATGTTGGGTTGAAATTAGAAATTTACATTATTCAGTGTTGTCAGACGTTTGTAATATTCTCACAATAAGCTAATTAGCTCAATTGGAGCATTTCTAGCATGTTTGGTTGAAATTGGAAATTTACATTTTTCAGTTTTGTCAGACGTTTGTAAAATTCTTACAGTAGGCTTATTCGCGCAATTTGAGCATTTCTAGCATGTTTGGTTGAAATTGGAAATTTACATTTTTCACTTTTGTCAGACAATTGCAATATTCTCACAATAAGCTAATTAGCTCAATTGGAGCATTTCTAGCATGTTTGGTTAAAATTGGAAAATTACATTTTTCAGTTTTGTCAGACGTTTGTAATATTCTCACAATAAGCTAATTAGCTCAATTGGAGCATTTCTAGCATGTTTGGTTGAAATTCGAAATTTACATTTTTCACTTTTGTCAGACGTTTGTAATATTCCCACAATAAGCTAATTAGCTCAATTGGAGCATTTCTAGCATGTTTGGTTGAAATTGGAAATTTACATTTTTCACTTCTGTCAGACAATTGCAATATTCTCACAATAAGCTAATTAGCTCAATTGGAGCGTTTTTAGCATGTTTGGTTGAAATTGGAAATCTACATTTTTCAGTTTTGTCAGACGTTTGTAAAATTCTTACAGTAGGCTTATTTGTGCAATTTGAGCATTTCTAGCATGTTTGGTTGAAATTGGAAATTTACTTTTTTCACTTTTGTCAGACAATTGCAATATTCTCACAATAAGCTAACTAGCTCAATTGGAGCATTTCTAGCATGTTTGGTTGGAATTGGAAATTTACATTTTTCAGTGTTGTCAGACGTTTGTAATATTCTCACAATAAGCTAATTAGCTAAATTGGAGCATTTCTAGCATGTTTGGTTGAAATTGCAAATTTACATTTTTCACTTCTGTCAGACAATTGCATTATTCTCACAATAAGCTAATTAGCTCAATTGGAGCATTTCTAGCATGTTTGGTTGAAATTGGAAATTTACATTTTTCAATTTTGTTAGACGTTTGTAATATTCTCACAATAGGGTAATTAGCTTAATTGGAGCATTTCTAGCATGTTTGGTTGAAATTGGAAATTTACATTTTTCACTTTTGTCAGACAATTGCAATATTCTCACAATAAGCTAATTAGCTCAATTGGAGCATTTCTAGCATGTTTGGTTGAAATTGGAAATTTACATTTTTTGCTTTTGTCAGACAGTTGCAATATTCTCACAATAAGCTAGTTAGCTCATTTGGAGCATTTCTATCCTGTTTGGTTGAAATTAGAAATTTACATTTTTCAGTGTTGTCAGACGTTTGTAATATTCTCACAATAAGCTAATTAGCTCAATTGGAGCATTTCTAGCATGTTTGGTTAAGATTGGAAATTTACATTTTTCAGTTTTGTCAGACGTTTGTAAAATTCTTACAGTAGGCTTATTTGCGCATATTGAGCATTTCTAGCATGTTTAATTGAAATTGGAAATTTACATTTTTCACTTTTGTCAGACAATTGCAATATTCTCACAATAAGCTAATTAGCTCAATTGGAGCATTTCTAGCATGTTTGGTTGAAATTGGAAATTTACATTTTTCAGTGTTGTCAGACGTTTGTAATATTCTCACAATAAGCTAATTAGCTCAATTGGAGCATTTCTAGCATGTTTGGTTGAAATTGGAAATTTACATTTTTCACTTTTGTCAGACAATTGCAATAATCTCACAATAAGCTAATTAGCTCAATTGGAACATATCTAGCATGTTTGGTTGAAATTGGAAATTTACATTTTTCACTTTTGTCAGACATTTGCAATATTCTCACAATAAGCTAATTAGCTCAATTGGAGCATTTCTAGCATGTTTGGCTGAAATTGGAAATTTACATTTTTCACTTTTGTCAGACAATTGCAATATTCTCACAATAAGCTAATTAGCTCAATTGGAGCATTTCTAGCATGTTTGGTTGAAATTGGAAATTTACATTTTTCACTTTTGTCAGACAATTGCAATATTCTCACAATAAGCTAATTAGCTCATTTGGAGCATTTCTAGCATGTTGGGTTGAAATTAGAACTTTACATTTTTCAGTGTTGTCAGACGTTTGTAATATTCTCACAATAAGCTAATTAGCTCAATTGGAGCATTTCTAGCATGTTTGGTTGAAATTGGAAAATTACCTTTTTCAGTTTTGTCAGACATTTGTAATATTCTCACAATAAGCTAATTAGCTCAATTGGAGCATTTCTAGCATGTTTGGTTGAAATTCGAAATTTACATTTTTCACTTTTGTCAGACGTTTGTAATATTCCCACAATAAGCTAATTAGCTCAATTGGAGCATTTCTAGCATGTTTGGTTGAAATTGTAAATTTACATTTTTCACTTTTGTCAGACAATTACAATATTCTCACAATAAGCTAATTAGCTCAATTGGAGCATTTCTAGCATGTTTGGTTGAAAATGGAAATTTACATTTTCAGTTTTGTCAGACGTTTGTAATATTCTCACAATAAGCTAATTAGCTCAATTGGAGCATTTCTAGCATGTTTGGTTGAAATTGGAAATTTACATTTTTCACTTTTGTCCGACGTTTGTAATATTTTTACAATAAGCTAATTAGCTCAATTGGAGCATTTCTAGCACGTTTGGTTGAAATTGGAAATTTACATTTTTCACTTTTGTCAAACAATTGCAATATTCTCTCAATAAGCTAATTAGCTCAATTGGAGCATTTCTAGCATGTTTGGTTGAAATTGGAAATTTACATTTTTCACTTTTGTCAGACAATTGCAATATTCTCACAATAAGCTAATTAGCTCAATTGGAGCATTTCTAGCATGTTTGGTTAAAATTGGAAAATTACATTTTTCAGTTTTGTCAGACGTTTGTAATATTCTCACAATAAGCTAATTAGCTCAATTGGAGCATTTCTAGCATGTTTGGTTGAAATTCGAAATTTACATTTTTCACTTTTGTCAGACGTTTGTAATATTCCCACAATAAGCTAATTAGCTCAATTGGAGCATTTCTAGCATGTTTGGTTGAAATTGGAAATTTACATTTTTCACTTCTGTCAGACAATTGCAATATTCTCACAATAAGCTAATTAGCTCAATTGGAGCATTTCTAGCATGTTTGGTTGAAATTGGAAAATTACATTTTTCAGTTTTGTCAGACGTTTGTAATATTCTCACAATAAGCTAATTAGCTCAATTGGAGCATTTCTAGCATGTTTGGTTGAAATTCGAAATTTACATTTTTCACTTTTGTCAGACGTTTGTAATATTCCCACAATAAGCTAATTAGCTCAATTGGAGCATTTCTAGCATGTTTGGTTGAAATTGGAAATTTACATTTTTCACTTTTGTCAGACAATTGCAATATTCTCACAATAAGCTAATTAGCTCAATTGGAGCATTTCTAGCATGTTTGGTTGAAATTGGAAATTACATTTTTCAGTTTTGTCAGACGTTTGTAATATTCTCACAATAAGCTAATTAGCTCAATTGGAGCATTTCTAGCACGTTTGGTTGAAATTGGAAATTTACATTTTTCAGTTTTGTCAGACGTTTGTAATATTTTCACAATAAGCTAATTAGCTCAATTGGAGCATTTCTAGCACGTTTGGTTGAAATTGTAAATTTACATTTTTCACTTTTGTCAAACAATTGCAATATTCTCTCAATAAGCTAATTAGCTCAATTGGAGCATTTCTAGCATGTTTGGTTGAAATTGGAAATTTACATTTTTCAATTTTGTTAGACGTTTGTAATATTCTCACAATAAGCTAATTAGCTCAATTGAAGCATTTCTAGCATGTTTGGCTGAAATTGGAAATTTACATTTTTCACTTTTGTCAGACAATTGCAATATTCTCACAATAAGCTAATTAGCTCAATTGGAGCATTTCTAGCATGTTTGGTTGAAATTGGAAATTTACATTTTTCACTTTTGTCAGACAATTGCAATATTCTCACAATAAGCTAAATAGCTCATTTGGAGCATTTCTAGCATGTTGGGTTGAAATTAGAAATTTACATTATTCAGTGTTGTCAGACGTTTGTAATATTCTCACAATAAGCTAATTAGCTCAATTGGAGCATTTCTAGCATGTTTGGTTGAAATTGGAAATTTACATTTTTCAGTTTTGTCAGACGTTTGTAAAATTCTTACAGTAGGCTTATTCGCGCAATTTGAGCATTTCTAGCATGTTTGGTTGAAATTGGAAATTTACATTTTTCACTTTTGTCAGACAATTGCAATATTCTCACAATAAGCTAATTAGCTCAATTGGAGCATTTCTAGCATGTTTGGTTAAAATTGGAAAATTACATTTTTCAGTTTTGTCAGACGTTTGTAATATTCTCACAATAAGCTAATTAGCTCAATTGGAGCATTTCTAGCATGTTTGGTTGAAATTCGAAATTTACATTTTTCACTTTTGTCAGACGTTTGTAATATTCCCACAATAAGCTAATTAGCTCAATTGGAGCATTTCTAGCATGTTTGGTTGAAATTGGAAATTACATTTTTCAGTTTTGTCAGACGTTTGTAATATTCTCACAATAAGCTAATTAGCTCAATTGGAGCATTTCTAGCACGTTTGGTTGAAATTGGAAATTTACATTTTTCAGTTTTGTCAGACGTTTGTAATATTTTCACAATAAGCTAATTAGCTCAATTGGAGCATTTCTAGCACGTTTGGTTGAAATTGTAAATTTACATTTTTCACTTTTGTCAAACAATTGCAATATTCTCTCAATAAGCTAATTAGCTCAATTGGAGCATTTCTAGCATGTTTGGTTGAAATTGGAAATTTACATTTTTCAATTTTGTTAGACGTTTGTAATATTCTCACAATAAGCTAATTAGCTCAATTGGAGCATTTCTAGCATGTTTGGTTGAAATTCGAAATTTACATTTTTCACTTTTGTCAGACGTTTGTAATATTCCCACAATAAGCTAATTAGCTCAATTGGAGCATTTCTAGCATGTTTGGTTGAAATTGGAAATTTACATTTTTCACTTCTGTCAGACAATTGCAATATTCTCACAATAAGCTAATTAGCTCAATTGGAGCGTTTTTAGCATGTTTGGTTGAAATTGGAAATCTACATTTTTCAGTTTTGTCAGACGTTTGTAAAATTCTTACAGTAGGCTTATTTGTGCAATTTGAGCATTTCTAGCATGTTTGGTTGAAATTGGAAATTTACTTTTTTCACTTTTGTCAGACAATTGCAATATTCTCACAATAAGCTAACTAGCTCAATTGGAGCATTTCTAGCATGTTTGGTTGGAATTGGAAATTTACATTTTTCAGTGTTGTCAGACGTTTGTAATATTCTCACAATAAGCTAATTAGCTAAATTGGAGCATTTCTAGCATGTTTGGTTGAAATTGCAAATTTACATTTTTCACTTCTGTCAGACAATTGCAATATTCTCACAATAAGCTAATTAGCTCAATTGGAGCATTTCTAGCATGTTTGGTTGAAATTGGAAATTTACATTTTTCAATTTTGTTAGACGTTTGTAATATTCTCACAATAGGGTAATTAGCTTAATTGGAGCATTTCTAGCATGTTTGGTTGAAATTGGAAATTTACATTTTTCACTTTTGTCAGACAATTGCAATATTCTCACAATAAGCTAATTAGCTCAATTGGAGCATTTCTAGCATGTTTGGTTGAAATTGGAAATTTACATTTTTTGCTTTTGTCAGACAGTTGCAATATTCTCACAATAAGCTAGTTAGCTCATTTGGAGCATTTCTATCCTGTTTGGTTGAAATTAGAAATTTACATTTTTCAGTGTTGTCAGACGTTTGTAATATTCTCACAATAAGCTAATTAGCTCAATTGGAGCATTTCTAGCATGTTTGGTTAAGATTGGAAATTTACATTTTTCAGTTTTGTCAGACGTTTGTAAAATTCTTACAGTAGGCTTATTTGCGCATATTGAGCATTTCTAGCATGTTTAATTGAAATTGGAAATTTACATTTTTCACTTTTGTCAGACAATTGCAATATTCTCACAATAAGCTAATTAGCTCAATTGGAGCATTTCTAGCATGTTTGGTTGAAATTGGAAATTTACATTTTTCAGTGTTGTCAGACGTTTGTAATATTCTCACAATAAGCTAATTAGCTCAATTGGAGCATTTCTAGCATGTTTGGTTGAAATTGGAAATTTACATTTTTCACTTTTGTCAGACAATTGCAATAATCTCACAATAAGCTAATTAGCTCAATTGGAACATATCTAGCATGTTTGGTTGAAATTGGAAATTTACATTTTTCACTTTTGTCAGACATTTGCAATATTCTCACAATAAGCTAATTAGCTCAATTGGAGCATTTCTAGCATGTTTGGCTGAAATTGGAAATTTACATTTTTCACTTTTGTCAGACAATTGCAATATTCTCACAATAAGCTAATTAGCTCAATTGGAGCATTTCTAGCATGTTTGGTTGAAATTGGAAATTTACATTTTTCACTTTTGTCAGACAATTGCAATATTCTCACAATAAGCTAATTAGCTCATTTGGAGCATTTCTAGCATGTTGGGTTGAAATTAGAACTTTACATTTTTCAGTGTTGTCAGACGTTTGTAATATTCTCACAATAAGCTAATTAGCTCAATTGGAGCATTTCTAGCATGTTTGGTTGAAATTGGAAAATTACCTTTTTCAGTTTTGTCAGACATTTGTAATATTCTCACAATAAGCTAATTAGCTCAATTGGAGCATTTCTAGCATGTTTGGTTGAAATTCGAAATTTACATTTTTCACTTTTGTCAGACGTTTGTAATATTCCCACAATAAGCTAATTAGCTCAATTGGAGCATTTCTAGCATGTTTGGTTGAAATTGTAAATTTACATTTTTCACTTTTGTCAGACAATTACAATATTCTCACAATAAGCTAATTAGCTCAATTGGAGCATTTCTAGCATGTTTGGTTGAAAATGGAAATTTACATTTTCAGTTTTGTCAGACGTTTGTAATATTCTCACAATAAGCTAATTAGCTCAATTGGAGCATTTCTAGCATGTTTGGTTGAAATTGGAAATTTACATTTTTCACTTTTGTCCGACGTTTGTAATATTTTTACAATAAGCTAATTAGCTCAATTGGAGCATTTCTAGCACGTTTGGTTGAAATTGGAAATTTACATTTTTCACTTTTGTCAAACAATTGCAATATTCTCTCAATAAGCTAATTAGCTCAATTGGAGCATTTCTAGCATGTTTGGTTGAAATTGGAAATTTACATTTTTCACTTTTGTCAGACAATTGCAATATTCTCACAATAAGCTAATTAGCTCAATTGGAGCATTTCTAGCATGTTTGGTTAAAATTGGAAAATTACATTTTTCAGTTTTGTCAGACGTTTGTAATATTCTCACAATAAGCTAATTAGCTCAATTGGAGCATTTCTAGCATGTTTGGTTGAAATTCGAAATTTACATTTTTCACTTTTGTCAGACGTTTGTAATATTCCCACAATAAGCTAATTAGCTCAATTGGAGCATTTCTAGCATGTTTGGTTGAAATTGGAAATTTACATTTTTCACTTCTGTCAGACAATTGCAATATTCTCACAATAAGCTAATTAGCTCAATTGGAGCATTTCTAGCATGTTTGGTTGAAATTGGAAAATTACATTTTTCAGTTTTGTCAGACGTTTGTAATATTCTCACAATAAGCTAATTAGCTCAATTGGAGCATTTCTAGCATGTTTGGTTGAAATTCGAAATTTACATTTTTCACTTTTGTCAGACGTTTGTAATATTCCCACAATAAGCTAATTAGCTCAATTGGAGCATTTCTAGCATGTTTGGTTGAAATTGGAAATTTACATTTTTCACTTTTGTCAGACAATTGCAATATTCTCACAATAAGCTAATTAGCTCAATTGGAGCATTTCTAGCATGTTTGGTTGAAATTGGAAATTACATTTTTCAGTTTTGTCAGACGTTTGTAATATTCTCACAATAAGCTAATTAGCTCAATTGGAGCATTTCTAGCACGTTTGGTTGAAATTGGAAATTTACATTTTTCAGTTTTGTCAGACGTTTGTAATATTTTCACAATAAGCTAATTAGCTCAATTGGAGCATTTCTAGCACGTTTGGTTGAAATTGTAAATTTACATTTTTCACTTTTGTCAAACAATTGCAATATTCTCTCAATAAGCTAATTAGCTCAATTGGAGCATTTCTAGCATGTTTGGTTGAAATTGGAAATTTACATTTTTCAATTTTGTTAGACGTTTGTAATATTCTCACAATAAGCTAATTAGCTCAATTGGAGCATTTCTAGCATGTTTGGCTGAAATTGGAAATTTACATTTTTCACTTTTGTCAGACAATTGCAATATTCTCACAATAAGCTAATTAGCTCAATTGGAGCATTTCTAGCATGTTTGGTTGAAATTGGAAATTTACATTTTTCACTTTTGTCAGACAATTGCAATATTCTCACAATAAGCTAAATAGCTCATTTGGAGCATTTCTAGCATGTTGGGTTGAAATTAGAAATTTACATTATTCAGTGTTGTCAGACGTTTGTAATATTCTCACAATAAGCTAATTAGCTCAATTGGAGCATTTCTAGCATGTTTGGTTGAAATTGGAAATTTACATTTTTCAGTTTTGTCAGACGTTTGTAAAATTCTTACAGTAGGCTTATTCGCGCAATTTGAGCATTTCTAGCATGTTTGGTTGAAATTGGAAATTTACATTTTTCACTTTTGTCAGACAATTGCAATATTCTCACAATAAGCTAATTAGCTCAATTGGAGCATTTCTAGCATGTTTGGTTAAAATTGGAAAATTACATTTTTCAGTTTTGTCAGACGTTTGTAATATTCTCACAATAAGCTAATTAGCTCAATTGGAGCATTTCTAGCATGTTTGGTTGAAATTCGAAATTTACATTTTTCACTTTTGTCAGACGTTTGTAATATTCCCACAATAAGCTAATTAGCTCAATTGGAGCATTTCTAGCATGTTTGGTTGAAATTGGAAATTACATTTTTCAGTTTTGTCAGACGTTTGTAATATTCTCACAATAAGCTAATTAGCTCAATTGGAGCATTTCTAGCACGTTTGGTTGAAATTGGAAATTTACATTTTTCAGTTTTGTCAGACGTTTGTAATATTTTCACAATAAGCTAATTAGCTCAATTGGAGCATTTCTAGCACGTTTGGTTGAAATTGTAAATTTACATTTTTCACTTTTGTCAAACAATTGCAATATTCTCTCAATAAGCTAATTAGCTCAATTGGAGCATTTCTAGCATGTTTGGTTGAAATTGGAAATTTACATTTTTCAATTTTGTTAGACGTTTGTAATATTCTCACAATAAGCTAATTAGCTCAATTGGAGCATTTCTAGCATGTTTGGCTGAAATTGGAAATTTACATTTTTCACTTTTGTCAGACAATTGCAATATTCTCACAATAAGCTAATTAGCTCAATTGGAGCATTTCTAGCATGTTTGGTTGAAATTGGAAATTTACATTTTTCACTTTTGTCAGACAATTGCAATATTCTCACAATAAGCTAAATAGCTCATTTGGAGCATTTCTAGCATGTTGGGTTGAAATTAGAAATTTACATTATTCAGTGTTGTCAGACGTTTGTAATATTCTCACAATAAGCTAATTAGCTCAATTGGAGCATTTCTAGCATGTTTGGTTGAAATTGGAAATTTACATTTTTCAGTTTTGTCAGACGTTTGTAAAATTCTTACAGTAGGCTTATTCGCGCAATTTGAGCATTTCTAGCATGTTTGGTTGAAATTGGAAATTTACATTTTTCACTTTTGTCAGACAATTGCAATATTCTCACAATAAGCTAATTAGCTCAATTGGAGCATTTCTAGCATGTTTGGTTAAAATTGGAAAATTACATTTTTCAGTTTTGTCAGACGTTTGTAATATTCTCACAATAAGCTAATTAGCTCAATTGGAGCATTTCTAGCATGTTTGGTTGAAATTCGAAATTTACATTTTTCACTTTTGTCAGACGTTTGTAATATTCCCACAATAAGCTAATTAGCTCAATTGGAGCATTTCTAGCATGTTTGGTTGAAATTGGAAATTTACATTTTTCACTTCTGTCAGACAATTGCAATATTCTCACAATAAGCTAATTAGCTCAATTGGAGCATTTCTAGCATGTTTGGTTGAAATTGGAAATTTACATTTTTCAGTGTTGTCAGACGTTTGTAATATTCTCACAATAAGCTAATTAGCTCAATTGGAGCATTTCTAGCATGTTTGGTTGAAATTGGAAATCTACATTTTTCAGTTTTGTCAGACGTTTGTAATATTTTCACAATAAGCTAATTAGCTCAATTGGAGCATTTCTAGCACGTTTGGTTGAAATTGGAAATTTACATTTTTCACTTTTGTCAAACAATTGCAATATTCTCTCAATAAGCTAATTAGCTCAATTGGAGCATTTCTAGCATGTTTAGTTGAAATTGGAATTTTACATTTTTCAGTTTTGTCAGACAATTGCAATATTCTCTCAATAAGCTAATTAGCTCAATTTGAGCATTTCTAGCATGTTTGGTTGAAATTGGAAATTTACATTTTTCAGTTTTGTCAGACGTTTGTAATATTCTCACAATAAGCTAATTAGCTCAATTGGAGCATTTCTAGCATGTTTGGTTGAAATTGGAAATTTACATTTTTCACTTTTGTCAGACGTTTGTAAAATTCTTACAGTAGGCTTATTTGCGCAAGTTGAGCATTTCTAGCATGTTTGGTTGAAATTGGAAATTTACATTTTTCAGTTTTGTCAGACGTTTGTAAAATTCTTACAGTAGGCTTATTTGTGCAATTGGAGCATTTCTAGCATGTTTAGTTGAAATTGGAATTTTACATTTTTCAGTTTTGTCAGACAATTGCAATATTCTCTCAATAAGCTAATTAGCTCAATTTGAGCATTTCTAGCATGTTTGGTTGAAATTGGAAATTTACATTTTTCACTTTTGTCAGACAATTGCAATAATCTCACAATAAGCTAATTAGCTCAATTGGAACATATCTAGCATGTTTGGTTGAAATTGGAAATTTACATTTTTCACTTTTGTCAGACAATTGCAATATTCTCACAATAAGCTAATTAGCTCAATTGGAGCATTTCTAGCATGTTTGGCTGAAATTGGAAATTTACATTTTTCACTTTTGTCAGACAATTGCAATATTCTCACAATAAGCTAATTAGCTCAATTGGAGCATTTCTAGCATGTTTGGTTGAAATTGGAAATTTACATTTTTCACTTTTGTCAGACAATTGCAATATTCTCACAATAAGCTAATTAGCTCATTTGGAGCATTTCTAGCATGTTGGGTTGAAATTAGAACTTTACATTTTTCAGTGTTGTCAGACGTTTGTAATATTCTCACAATAAGCTAATTAGCTCAATTGGAGCATTTCTAGCATGTTTGGTTGAAATTGGAAAATTACCTTTTTCAGTTTTGTCAGACATTTGTAATATTCTCACAATAAGCTAATTAGCTCAATTGGAGCATTTCTAGCATGTTTGGTTGAAATTCGAAATTTACATTTTTCACTTTTGTCAGACGTTTGTAATATTCCCACAATAAGCTAATTAGCTCAATTGGAGCATTTCTAGCATGTTTGGTTGAAATTGTAAATTTACATTTTTCACTTTTGTCAGACAATTACAATATTCTCACAATAAGCTAATTAGCTCAATTGGAGCATTTCTAGCATGTTTGGTTGAAAATGGAAATTTACATTTTCAGTTTTGTCAGACGTTTGTAATATTCTCACAATAAGCTAATTAGCTCAATTGGAGCATTTCTAGCATGTTTGGTTGAAATTGGAAATTTACATTTTTCACTTTTGTCCGACGTTTGTAATATTTTTACAATAAGCTAATTAGCTCAATTGGAGCATTTCTAGCACGTTTGGTTGAAATTGGAAATTTACATTTTTCACTTTTGTCAAACAATTGCAATATTCTCTCAATAAGCTAATTAGCTCAATTGGAGCATTTCTAGCATGTTTGGTTGAAATTGGAAATTTACATTTTTCACTTTTGTCAGACAATTGCAATATTCTCACAATAAGCTAATTAGCTCAATTGGAGCATTTCTAGCATGTTTGGTTAAAATTGGAAAATTACATTTTTCAGTTTTGTCAGACGTTTGTAATATTCTCACAATAAGCTAATTAGCTCAATTGGAGCATTTCTAGCATGTTTGGTTGAAATTCGAAATTTACATTTTTCACTTTTGTCAGACGTTTGTAATATTCCCACAATAAGCTAATTAGCTCAATTGGAGCATTTCTAGCATGTTTGGTTGAAATTGGAAATTTACATTTTTCACTTCTGTCAGACAATTGCAATATTCTCACAATAAGCTAATTAGCTCAATTGGAGCATTTCTAGCATGTTTGGTTGAAATTGGAAAATTACATTTTTCAGTTTTTTCAGACGTTTGTAATATTCTCACAATAAGCTAATTAGCTCAATTGGAGCATTTCTAGCATGTTTGGTTGAAATTCGAAATTTACATTTTTCACTTTTGTCAGACGTTTGTAATATTCCCACAATAAGCTAATTAGCTCAATTGGAGCATTTCTAGCATGTTTGGTTGAAATTGGAAATTTACATTTTTCACTTTTGTCAGACAATTGCAATATTCTCACAATAAGCTAATTAGCTCAATTGGAGCATTTCTAGCATGTTTGGTTGAAATTGGAAATTACATTTTTCAGTTTTGTCAGACGTTTGTAATATTCTCACAATAAGCTAATTAGCTCAATTGGAGCATTTCTAGCACGTTTGGTTGAAATTGGAAATTTACATTTTTCAGTTTTGTCAGACGTTTGTAATATTTTCACAATAAGCTAATTAGCTCAATTGGAGCATTTCTAGCACGTTTGGTTGAAATTGTAAATTTACATTTTTCACTTTTGTCAAACAATTGCAATATTCTCTCAATAAGCTAATTAGCTCAATTGGAGCATTTCTAGCATGTTTGGTTGAAATTGGAAATTTACATTTTTCAATTTTGTTAGACGTTTGTAATATTCTCACAATAAGCTAATTAGCTCAATTGGAGCATTTCTAGCATGTTTGGCTGAAATTGGAAATTTACATTTTTCACTTTTGTCAGACAATTGCAATATTCTCACAATAAGCTAATTAGCTCAATTGGAGCATTTCTAGCATGTTTGGTTGAAATTGGAAATTTACATTTTTCACTTTTGTCAGACAATTGCAATATTCTCACAATAAGCTAAATAGCTCATTTGGAGCATTTCTAGCATGTTGGGTTGAAATTAGAAATTTACATTATTCAGTGTTGTCAGACGTTTGTAATATTCTCACAATAAGCTAATTAGCTCAATTGGAGCATTTCTAGCATGTTTGGTTGAAATTGGAAATTTACATTTTTCAGTTTTGTCAGACGTTTGTAAAATTCTTACAGTAGGCTTATTTGCGCAATTTGAGCATTTCTAGCATGTTTGGTTGAAATTGGAAATTTACATTTTTCACTTTTGTCAGACAATTGCAATATTCTCACAATAAGCTAATTAGCTCAATTGGAGCATTTCTAGCATGTTTGGTTAAAATTGGAAAATTACATTTTTCAGTTTTGTCAGACGTTTGTAATATTCTCACAATAAGCTAATTAGCTCAATTGGAGCATTTCTAGCATGTTTGGTTGAAATTCGAAATTTACATTTTTCAGTTTTGTCAGACGTTTGTAATATTCTCACAATAAGCTAATTAGCTCAATTGGAGCATTTCTAGCATGTTTGGTTGAAATTCGAAATTTACATTTTTCACTTTTGTCAGACGTTTGTAATATTCCCACAATAAGCTAATTAGCTCAATTGGAGCATTTCTAGCATGTTTGGTTGAAATTGGGAATTTACATTTTTCACTTTTGTCAGACAATTGCAATATTCTCACAATAAGCTAATTAGCTCAATTGGAGCATTTCTAGCATGTTTGGTTGAAATTGGAAATTACATTTTTCAGTTTTGTCAGACGTTTGTAATATTCTCACAATAAGCTAATTAGCTCAATTGGAGCATTTCTAGCACGTTTGGTTGAAATTGGAAATTTACATTTTTCAGTTTTGTCAGACGTTTGTAATATTTTCACAATAAGCTAATTAGCTCAATTGGAGCATTTCTAGCACGTTTGGTTGAAATTGTAAATTTACATTTTTCACTTTTGTCAAACAATTGCAATATTCTCTCAATAAGCTAATTAGCTCAATTGGAGCATTTCTAGCATGTTTGGTTGAAATTGGAAATTTACATTTTTCAATTTTGTTAGACGTTTGTAATATTCTCACAATAAGCTAATTAGCTCAATTGGAGCATTTCTAGCATGTTTGGCTGAAATTGGAAATTTACATTTTTCACTTCTGTCAGACAATTGCAATATTCTCACAATAAGCTAATTAGCTCAATTGGAGCATTTCTAGCATGTTTGGTTGAAATTGGAAATTTACATTTTTCACTTTTGTCAGACAATTGCAATATTCTCACAATAAGCTAAATAGCTCATTTGGAGCATTTCTAGCATGTTGGGTTGAAATTAGAAATTTACATTATTCAGTGTTGTCAGACGTTTGTAATATTCTCACAATAAGCTAATTAGCTCAATTGGAGCATTTCTAGCATGTTTGGTTGAAATTGGAAATTTACATTTTTCAGTTTTGTCAGACGTTTGTAAAATTCTTACAGTAGGCTTATTCGCGCAATTTGAGCATTTCTAGCATGTTTGGTTGAAATTGGAAATTTACATTTTTCACTTTTGTCAGACAATTGCAATATTCTCACAATAAGCTAATTAGCTCAATTGGAGCATTTCTAGCATGTTTGGTTAAAATTGGAAAATTACATTTTTCAGTTTTGTCAGACGTTTGTAATATTCTCACAATAAGCTAATTAGCTCAATTGGAGCATTTCTAGCATGTTTGGTTGAAATTCGAAATTTACATTTTTCAGTTTTGTCAGACGTTTGTAATATTCTCACAATAAGCTAATTAGCTCAATTGGAGCATTTCTAGCATGTTTGGTTGAAATTCGAAATTTACATTTTTCACTTTTGTCAGACGTTTGTAATATTCCCACAATAAGCTAATTAGCTCAATTGGAGCATTTCTAGCATGTTTGGTTGAAATTGGAAATTTACATTTTTCACTTTTGTCAGACAATTGCAATATTCTCACAATAAGCTAATTAGCTCAATTGGAGCATTTCTAGCATGTTTGGTTGAAATTGGAAATTTACATTTTTCAGTGTTGTCAGACGTTTGTAATATTCTCACAATAAGCTAATTAGCTCAATTGGAGCATTTCTAGCACGTTTGGTTGAAATTGGAAATCTACATTTTTCAGTTTTGTCAGACGTTTGTAATATTTTCACAATAAGCTAATTAGCTCAATTGGAGCATTTCTAGCACGTTTGGTTGAAATTGGAAATTTACATTTTTCACTTTTGTCAAACAATTGCAATATTCTCTCAATAAGCTAATTAGCTCAATTGGAGCATTTCTAGCATGTTTAGTTGAAATTGGAATTTTACATTTTTCAGTTTTGTCAGACAATTGCAATATTCTCTCAATAAGCTAAATAGCTCAATTTGAGCATTTCTAGCATGTTTGGTTGAAATTGGAAATTTACATTTTTCAGTTTTGTCAGACGTTTGTAATATTCTCACAATAAGCTAATTAGCTCAATTGGAGCATTTCTAGCATGTTTGGTTGAAATTGGAAATTTACATTTTTCAGTTTTGTCAGACGTTTGTAAAATTCTTACAGTAGGCTTATTTGCGCAAGTTGAGCATTTCTAGCATGTTTGGTTGAAATTGGAAATTTACATTTTTCAGTTTTGTCAGACGTTTGTAAAATTCTTACAGTAGGCTTATTTGTGCAATTGGAGCATTTCTAGCATGTTTGGTTGAAATTGGAAATTTACATTTTTCACTTTTGTCAGACAATTGCAATATTCTCACAATAAGCTAATTAGCTCAATTGGAGCATTTCTAGCATGTTTGGTTGAAATTGGAAATTTACATTTTTCAGTGTTGTCAGATGTTTGTAATATTCTCACAATAAGCTAATTAGCTCAATTGGAGCATTTCTAGCATGTTTGGTTGAAATTGGAAATTTACATTTTTCACTTTTGTCAGACAATTGCAATATTCTCTCAATGAGCTAATTAGCTCATTTGCAGCATTTCTAGCATGTTTGGTTGAAATTAGAAATTTACATTTTTCAGTTTTGTCAGACGTTTGTAAAATTCTTACAGTAGGCTTATTTGTGCAATTTGAGCATTTCTAGCATGTTTGGTTGAAATTGGAAATTTACTTTTTTCACTTTTGTCAGACAATTGCAATATTCTCACAATAAGCTAACTAGCTCAATTGGAGCATTTCTAGCATGTTTGGTTGGAATTGGAAATTTACATTTTTCAGTGTTGTCAGACGTTTGTAATATTCTCACAATAAGCTAATTAGCTAAATTGGAGCATTTCTAGCATGTTTGGTTGAAATTGCAAATTTACATTTTTCACTTCTGTCAGACAATTGCAATATTCTCACAATAAGCTAATTAGCTCAATTGGAGCATTTCTAGCATGTTTGGTTGAAATTGCAAATTTACATTTTTCACTTCTGTCAGACAATTGCAATATTCTCACAATAAGCTAATTAGCTCAATTGGAGCATTTCTAGCATGTTTGGTTGAAATTGGAAATTTACATTTTTCAATTTTGTTAGACGTTTGTAATATTCTCACAATAGGGTAATTAGCTTAATTGGAGCATTTCTAGCATGTTTGGTTGAAATTGGAAATTTACATTTTTCACTTTTGTCAGACAATTGCAATATTCTCACAATAAGCTAATTAGCTCAATTGGAGCATTTCTAGCATGTTTGGTTGAATTTGGAAATTTACATTTTTCGCTTTTGTCAGACAGTTGCAATATTCTCACAATAAGCTAATTAGCTCATTTGGAGCATTTCTATCCTGTTTGGTTGAAATTAGAAATTTACATTTTTCAATTTTGTTAGACGTTTGTAATACTCTCACAATAAGCTAATTAGCTCAATTGGAGCATTTCTAGCATGTTTGGCTGAAATTGGAAATTTACATTTTTCACTTTTGTCAGACAATTGCAATATTCTCACAATAAGCTAATTAGCTCATTTGGAGCATTTCTAGCATGTTGGGTTGAAATTAGAATTTTACATTTTTCAGTGTTGTCAGACGTTTGTAATATTCTCACAATAAGCTAATTAGCTCAATTGGAGCATTTCTAGCATGTTTGGTTAAAATTGGAAAATTACCTTTTTCAGTTTTGTCAGACGTTTGTAATATTCTCACAATAAGCTAATTAGCTCAATTGGAGCATTTCTAGCATGTTTGGTTGAAATTCGAAATTTACATTTTTTACTTTTGTCAGACGTTTGTAATATTCCCACAATAAGCTAATTAGCTCAATTGGAGCATTTCTAGCATGTTTGGTTGAAATTGTAAATTTACATTTTTCACTTTTGTCAGACAATTACAATATTCTCACAATAAGCTAACTAGCTCAATTGGAGCATTTCTAGCATGTTTGGTTGAAAATGGAAATTTACATTTTCAGTTTTGTCAGACGTTTGTAATATTCTCACAATAAGCTAATTAGCTCAATTGGAGCATTTCTAGCATGTTTGGTTGAAATTGGAAATTTACATTTTTCACTTTTGTCCGACGTTTGTAATATTTTTACAATAAGCTAATTAGCTCAATTGGAGCATTTCTAGCACGTTTGGTTGAAATTGGAAATTTACATTTTTCACTTTTGTCAAACAATTGCAATATTCTCTCAATAAGCTAATTAGCTCAATTGGAGCATTTCTAGCATGTTTGGTTGAAATTGGAAATTTACATTTTTCACTTTTGTCAGACAATTGCAATATTCTCACAATAAGCTAATTAGCTCAATTGGAGCATTTCTAGCATGTTTGGTTAAAATTGGAAAATTACATTTTTCAGTTTTGTCAGACGTTTGTAATATTCTCACAATAAGCTAATTAGCTCAATTGGAGCATTTCTAGCATGTTTGGTTGAAATTCGAAATTTACATTTTTCACTTTTGTCAGACGTTTGTAATATTCCCACAATAAGCTAATTAGCTCAATTGGAGCATTTCTAGCATGTTTGGTTGAAATTGGAAATTTACATTTTTCACTTCTGTCAGACAATTGCAATATTCTCACAATAAGCTAATTAGCTCAATTGGAGCATTTCTAGCATGTTTGGTTGAAATTGGAAAATTACATTTTTCAGTTTTGTCAGACGTTTGTAATATTCTCACAATAAGCTAATTAGCTCAATTGGAGCATTTCTAGCATGTTTGGTTGAAATTCGAAATTTACATTTTTCACTTTTGTCAGACGTTTGTAATATTCCCACAATAAGCTAATTAGCTCAATTGGAGCATTTCTAGCATGTTTGGTTGAAATTGGAAATTTACATTTTTCACTTTTGTCAGACAATTGCAATATTCTCACAATAAGCTAATTAGCTCAATTGGAGCATTTCTAGCATGTTTGGTTGAAATTGGAAATTACATTTTTCAGTTTTGTCAGACGTTTGTAATATTCTCACAATAAGCTAATTAGCTCAATTGGAGCATTTCTAGCACGTTTGGTTGAAATTGGAAATTTACATTTTTCAGTTTTGTCAGACGTTTGTAATATTTTCACAATAAGCTAATTAGCTCAATTGGAGCATTTCTAGCACGTTTGGTTGAAATTGGAAATTTACATTTTTCACTTTTGTCAAACAATTGCAATATTCTCTCAATAAGCTAATTAGCTCAATTGGAGCATTTCTAGCATGTTTGGCTGAAATTGGAAATTTACATTTTTCACTTTTGTCAGACAATTGCAATATTCTCACAATAAGCTAATTAGCTCAATTGGAGCATTTCTAGCATGTTTGGTTGAAATTGGAAATTTACATTTTTCACTTTTGTCTGACAATTGCAATATTCTCACAATAAGCTAAATAGCTCATTTGGAGCATTTCTAGCATGTTGGGTTGAAATTAGAAATTTACATTATTCAGTGTTGTCAGACGTTTGTAATATTCTCACAATAAGCTAATTAGCTCAATTGGAGCATTTCTAGCATGTTTGGTTGAAATTGGAAATTTACATTTTTCAGTTTTGTCAGACGTTTGTAAAATTCTTACAGTAGGCTTATTCGCGCAATTTGAGCATTTCTAGCATGTTTGGTTGAAATTGGAAATTTACATTTTTCACTTTTGTCAGACAATTGCAATATTCTCACAATAAGCTAATTAGCTCAATTGGAGCATTTCTAGCATGTTTGGTTAAAATTGGAAAATTACATTTTTCAGTTTTGTCAGACGTTTGTAATATTCTCACAATAAGCTAATTAGCTCAATTGGAGCATTTCTAGCATGTTTGGTTGAAATTCGAAATTTACATTTTTCACTTTTGTCAGACGTTTGTAATATTCCCACAATAAGCTAATTAGCTCAATTGGAGCATTTCTAGCATGTTTGGTTGAAATTGGAAATTTACATTTTTCACTTCTGTCAGACAATTGCAATATTCTCACAATAAGCTAATTAGCTCAATTGGAGCATTTCTAGCATGTTTGGTTGAAATTGGAAATTTACATTTTTCAGTGTTGTCAGACGTTTGTAATATTCTCACCATAAGCTAATTAGCTCAATTGGAGCATTTCTAGCATGTTTGGTTGAAATTGGAAATCTACATTTTTCAGTTTTGTCAGACGTTTGTAATATTTTCACAATAAGCTAATTAGCTCAATTGGAGCATTTCTAGCACGTTTGGTTGAAATTGGAAATTTACATTTTTCACTTTTGTCAAACAATTGCAATATTCTCTCAATAAGCTAATTAGCTCAATTGGAGCATTTCTAGCATGTTTAGTTGAAATTGGAATTTTACATTTTTCAGTTTTGTCAGACAATTGCAATATTCTCTCAATAAGCTAATTAGCTCAATTTGAGCATTTCTAGCATGTTTGGTTGAAATTGGAAATTTACATTTTTCAGTTTTGTCAGACGTTTGTAATATTCTCACAATAAGCTAATTAGCTCAATTGGAGCATTTCTAGCATGTTTGGTTGAAATTGGAAATTTACATTTTTCAGTTTTGTCAGACGTTTGTAAAATTCTTACAGTAGGCTTATTTGCGCAAGTTGAGCATTTCTAGCATGTTTGGTTGAAATTGGAAATTTACATTTTTCAGTTTTGTCAGACGTTTGTAAAATTCTTACAGTAGGCTTATTTGTGCAATTGGAGCATTTCTAGCATGTTTAGTTGAAATTGGAATTTTACATTTTTCAGTTTTGTCAGACAATTGCAATATTCTCTCAATAAGCTAATTAGCTCAATTTGAGCATTTCTAGCATGTTTGGTTGAAATTGGAAATTTACATTTTTCACTTTTGTCAGACAATTGCAATATTCTCACAATAAGCTAATTAGCTCAATTGGAGCATTTCTAGCATGTTTGGTTGAAATTGGAAATTTACATTTTTCAGTGTTGTCAGACGTTTGTAATATTCTCACAATAAGCTAATTAGCTCAATTGGAGCATTTCTAGCATGTTTGGTTGAAATTGGAAATTTACATTTTTCACTTTTGTCAGACAATTGCAATATTCTCTCAATGAGCTAATTAGCTCATTTGCAGCATTTCTAGCATGTTTGGTTGAAATTAGAAATTTACATTTTTCAGTGTTGTCAGACGTTTGTAATATTCTCACAATAAGCTAATTAGCTCAATTGGAGCGTTTTTAGCATGTTTGGTTGAAATTGGAAATCTACATTTTTCAGTTTTGTCAGACGTTTGTAAAATTCTTACAGTAGGCTTATTTGTGCAATTTGAGCATTTCTAGCATGTTTGGTTGAAATTGGAAATTTACTTTTTGCACTTTTGTCAGACAATTGCAATATTTTCACAATAAGCTAACTAGCTCAATTGGAGCATTTCTAGCATGTTTGGTTGGAATTGGAAATTTACATTTTTCAGTGTTGTCAGACGTTTGTAATATTCTCACAATAAGCTAATTAGCTAAATTGGAGCATTTCTAGCATGTTTGGTTGAAATTGCAAATTTACATTTTTCACTTCTGTCAGACAATTGCAATATTCTCACAATAAGCTAATTAGCTCAATTGGAGCATTTCTAGCATGTTTGGTTGAAATTGGAAATTTACATTTTTCAATTTTGTTAGACGTTTGTAATATTCTCACAATAGGGTAATTAGCTTAATTGGAGCATTTCTAGCATGTTTGGTTGAAATTGGAAATTTACATTTTTCACTTTTGTCAGACAATTGCAATATTCTCACAATAAGCTAATTAGCTCAATTGGAGCATTTCTAGCATGTTTGGTTGAAATTGGAAATTTACATTTTTCACTTTTGTCAGACAATTGCAATATTCTCACAATAAGCTAATTAGCTCATTTGGAGCATTTCTAGCATGTTGGGTTGAAATTAGAACTTTACATTTTTCAGTGTTGTCAGACGTTTGTAATATTCTCACAATAAGCTAATTAGCTCAATTGGAGCATTTCTAGCATGTTTGGTTAAAATTGGAAAATTACATTTTTCAGTTTTGTCAGACGTTTGTAATATTCTCACAATAAGCTAATTAGCTCAATTGGAGCATTTCTAGCATGTTTGGTTGAAATTCGAAATTTACATTTTTCACTTTTGTCAGACGTTTGTAATATTCCCACAATAAGCTAATTAGCTCAATTGGAGCATTTCTAGCATGTTTGGTTGAAATTGTAAATTTACATTTTTCACTTTTGTCAGACAATTACAATATTCTCACAATAAGCTAATTAGCTCAATTGGAGCATTTCTAGCATGTTTGGTTGAAAATGGAAATTTACATTTTCAGTTTTGTCAGACGTTTGTAATATTCTCACAATAAGCTAATTAGCTCAATTGGAGCATTTCTAGCATGTTTGGTTGAAATTGGAAATTTACATTTTTCACTTTTGTCAGACAATTGCAATATTCTCTCAATGAGCTAATTATCTCATTTGCAGCATTTCTAGCATGTTTGGTTGAAATTAGAAATTTACATTTTTCAGTGTTGTCAGACGTTTGTAATATTCTCACAATAAGCTAATTAGCTCAATTGGAGCGTTTTTAGCATGTTTGGTTGAAATTGGAAATCTACATTTTTCAGTTTTGTCAGACGTTTGTAAAATTCTTACAGTAGGCTTATTTGTGCAATTTGAGCATTTCTAGCATGTTTGGTTGAAATTGGAAATTTACTTTTTGCACTTTTGTCAGACAATTGCAATATTCTCACAATAAGCTAACTAGCTCAATTGGAGCATTTCTAGCATGTTTGGTTGGAATTGGAAATTTACATTTTTCAGTGTTGTCAGACGTTTGTAATATTCTCACAATAAGCTAATTAGCTAAATTGGAGCATTTCTAGCATGTTTGGTTGAAATTGCAAATTTACATTTTTCACTTCTGTCAGACAATTGCAATATTCTCACAATAAGCTAATTAGCTCAATTGGAGCATTTCTAGCATGTTTGGTTGAAATTGGAAATTTACATTTTTCAATTTTGTTAGACGTTTGTAATATTCTCACAATAGGGTAATTAGCTTAATTGGAGCATTTCTAGCATGTTTGGTTGAAATTGGAAATTTACATTTTTCACTTTTGTCAGACAATTGCAATATTCTCACAATAAGCTAATTAGCTCAATTGGAGCATTTCTAGCATGTTTGGTTGAATTTGGAAATTTACATTTTTCGCTTTTGTCAGACAGTTGCAATATTCTCACAATAAGCTAATTAGCTCATTTGGAGCATTTCTATCCTGTTTGGTTGAAATTAGAAATTTACATTTTTCAATTTTGTTAGACGTTTGTAATACTCTCACAATAAGCTAATTAGCTCAATTGGAGCATTTCTAGCATGTTTGGCTGAAATTGGAAATTTACATTTTTCACTTTTGTCAGACAATTGCAATATTCTCACAATAAGCTAATTAGCTCAATTGGAGCATTTCTAGCATGTTTGGTTGAAATTGGAAATTTACATTTTTCACTTTTGTCAGACAATTGCAATATTCTCACAATAAGCTAATTAGCTCATTTGGAGCATTTCTAGCATGTTGGGTTGAAATTAGAACTTTACATTTTTCAGTGTTGTCAGACGTTTGTAATATTCTCACAATAAGCTAATTAGCTCAATTGGAGCATTTCTAGCATGTTTGGTTAAAATTGGAAAATTACATTTTTCAGTTTTGTCAGACGTTTGTAATATTCTCACAATAAGCTAATTAGCTCAATTGGAGCATTTCTAGCATGTTTGGTTGAAATTCGAAATTTACATTTTTCACTTTTGTCAGACGTTTGTAATATTCCCACAATAAGCTAATTAGCTCAATTGGAGCATTTCTAGCATGTTTGGTTGAAATTGTAAATTTACATTTTTCACTTTTGTCAGACAATTACAATATTCTCACAATAAGCTAATTAGCTCAATTGGAGCATTTCTAGCATGTTTGGTTGAAAATGGAAATTTACATTTTCAGTTTTGTCAGACGTTTGTAATATTCTCACAATAAGCTAATTAGCTCAATTGGAGCATTTCTAGCATGTTTGGTTGAAATTGGAAATTTACATTTTTCACTTTTGTCCGACGTTTGTAATATTTTTACAATAAGCTAATTAGCTCAATTGGAGCATTTCTAGCACGTTTGGTTGAAATTGGAAATTTACATTTTTCACTTTTGTCAAACAATTGCAATATTCTCTCAATAAGCTAATTAGCTCAATTGGAGCATTTCTAGCATGTTTGGTTGAAATTGGAAATTTACATTTTTCACTTTTGTCAGACGTTTGTAATATTCTCAAAATAAGCTAATTAGCTCAAATGGAGCATTTCTAGCATGTTTGGTTGAAATTGGAATTTTACATTTTTCAGTTTTGTCAGACAATTGCAATATTTTCTCAATAAGCTAATTAGCACAATTGGAGCATTTCTAGCATGTTTGGTTGAAATTGGAAATTTACATTTTTCACTTTTGTCAGACGTTTGTAATATTCTCACAATAAGCTAATTAGCTCAATTGGAGCATTTCTAGCATGTTTGTTTGAAACTGGAAATTTACATTTTTCAGTGTTGTCAGACGTTTGTAATATTCTCACAATAAGCTAATTAGCTCAATTTGAGCATTTCTAGCATGTTTGGTTGAAATTGGAAATTTACATTTTTCACTTTTGTCAGACAATTGCAATATTCTCACAATAAGCTAATTAGCTCAATTGGAGCATTTCTAGCATGTTTGGTTGAAATTGGAAATTTACATTTTTCAGTTTTGTCAGACGTTTGTAATATTCTCACAATAAGCTAATTAGCTCAATTGGAGCATTTCTAGCATGTTTGGTTGAAATTGGAAATTTACATTTTTCAGTTTTGTCAGACGTTTGTAATATTTTCACAATAAGCTAATTAGCTCAATTGGAGCATTTCTTGCACGTTTGGTTGAAATTGGAAATTTACATTTTTCACTTTTGTCAAACAATTGTAATATTCTCTCAATAAGCTAATTAGCTCAATTGGAGCATTTCTAGCATGTTTGGTTGAAATTGGAAATTTACATTTTTCACTTTTGTCAGACAATTGCAATATTCTCACAATAAGCTAATTAGCTCAATTGGAGCATTTCTAGCATGTTTGGTTGAAATTGGAAATTTACATTTTTCAGTTTTGTCAGACGTTTGTAATATTCTCACAATAAGCTAATTAGCTCAATTGGAGCATTTCTAGCATGTTTGGTTGAAATTGGAAATTTACATTTTTCAGTTTTGTCAGACGTTTGTAATATTCTCACAATAAGCTAATTAGCTCAATTGGAGCATTTTTAGCATGTTTGGTTGAAATTGGAAATTTACATTTTTCACTTTTGTCAGACGTTTGTAATATTCTCACAATAAGCTAATTAGCTCAATTGGAGCATTTCTAGCATGTTTGGTTGAAATTGGAAATTTACTTTTTTCACTTTTGTCAGACAATTGCAATATTCTCTCAATAAGCTAATTAGCTCATTTGCAGCATTTCTAGCATGTTTGGTTGAAATTAGAAATTTACATTTTTCAGTGTTGTCAGACGTTTGTAATATTCTCACAATAAGCTAATTAGCTCAATTGGAGCATTTTTAGCATGTTTGGTTGAAATTGGAAATTTACATTTTTCACTTTTGTCAGACGTTTGTAATATTCTCACAATAAGCTAATTAGCTCAATTGGAGCATTTCTAGCATGTTTGGTTGAAATTGGAAATTTACATTTTTCAGTTTTGTCAGACGTTTGTAAAATTCTTACAGTAGGCTTATTTGCGCAAGTTGAGCATTTCTAGCATGTTTGGTTGAAATTGGAAATTTACATTTTTCACTTTTGTCAGACAATTGCAATATTCTCACAATAAGCTAATTAGCTCAATTGGAGCATTTCTAGCATGTTTGGTTAAAATTGGAAAATTACATTTTTCAGTTTTGTCAGACGTTTGTAATATTCTCACAATAAGCTAATTAGCTCAATTGGAGCATTTCTAGCATGTTTGGTTGAAATTCGAAATTTACATTTTTCACTTTTGTCAGACGTTTGTAATATTCCCACAATAAGCTAATTAGCTCAATTGGAGCATTTCTAGCATGTTTGGTTGAAATTGTAAATTTACATTTTTCACTTTTGTCAGACAATTACAATATTCTCACAATAAGCTAATTAGCTCAATTGGAGCATTTCTAGCATGTTTGGTTGAAAATGGAAATTTACATTTTCAGTTTTGTCAGACGTTTGTAATATTCTCACAATAAGCTAATTAGCTCAATTGGAGCATTTCTAGCATGTTTGGTTGAAATTGGAAATTTACATTTTTCACTTTTGTCCGACGTTTGTAATATTTTTACAATAAGCTAATTAGCTCAATTGGAGCATTTCTAGCACGTTTGGTTGAAATTGGAAATTTACATTTTTCACTTTTGTCAAACAATTGCAATATTCTCTCAATAAGCTAATTAGCTCAATTGGAGCATTTCTAGCATGTTTGGTTGAAATTGGAAATTTACATTTTTCACTTTTGTCAGACGTTTGTAATATTCTCAAAATAAGCTAATTAGCTCAAATGGAGCATTTCTAGCATGTTTGGTTGAAATTGGAATTTTACATTTTTCAGTTTTGTCAGACAATTGCAATATTTTCTCAATAAGCTAATTAGCACAATTGGAGCATTTCTAGCATGTTTGGTTGAAATTGGAAATTTACATTTTTCACTTTTGTCAGACGTTTGTAATATTCTCACAATAAGCTAATTAGCTCAATTGGAGCATTTCTAGCATGTTTGTTTGAAACTGGAAATTTACATTTTTCAGTGTTGTCAGACGTTTGTAATATTCTCACAATAAGCTAATTAGCTCAATTTGAGCATTTCTAGCATGTTTGGTTGAAATTGGAAATTTACATTTTTCACTTTTGTCAGACAATTGCAATATTCTCACAATAAGCTAATTAGCTCAATTGGAGCATTTCTAGCATGTTTGGTTGAAATTGGAAATTTACATTTTTCAGTTTTGTCAGACGTTTGTAATATTCTCACAATAAGCTAATTAGCTCAATTGGAGCATTTCTAGCATGTTTGGTTGAAATTGGAAATTTACATTTTTCAGTTTTGTCAGACGTTTGTAATATTTTCACAATAAGCTAATTAGCTCAATTGGAGCATTTCTTGCACGTTTGGTTGAAATTGGAAATTTACATTTTTCACTTTTGTCAAACAATTGTAATATTCTCTCAATAAGCTAATTAGCTCAATTGGAGCATTTCTAGCATGTTTGGTTGAAATTGGAAATTTACATTTTTCACTTTTGTCAGACAATTGCAATATTCTCACAATAAGCTAATTAGCTCAATTGGAGCATTTCTAGCATGTTTGGTTGAAATTGGAAATTTACATTTTTCAGTTTTGTCAGACGTTTGTAATATTCTCACAATAAGCTAATTAGCTCAATTGGAGCATTTCTAGCATGTTTGGTTGAAATTGGAAATTTACATTTTTCAGTTTTGTCAGACGTTTGTAATATTCTCACAATAAGCTAATTAGCTCAATTGGAGCATTTTTAGCATGTTTGGTTGAAATTGGAAATTTACATTTTTCACTTTTGTCAGACGTTTGTAATATTCTCACAATAAGCTAATTAGCTCAATTGGAGCATTTCTAGCATGTTTGGTTGAAATTGGAAATTTACTTTTTTCACTTTTGTCAGACAATTGCAATATTCTCTCAATAAGCTAATTAGCTCATTTGCAGCATTTCTAGCATGTTTGGTTGAAATTAGAAATTTACATTTTTCAGTGTTGTCAGACGTTTGTAATATTCTCACAATAAGCTAATTAGCTCAATTGGAGCATTTTTAGCATGTTTGGTTGAAATTGGAAATTTACATTTTTCACTTTTGTCAGACGTTTGTAATATTCTCACAATAAGCTAATTAGCTCAATTGGAGCATTTCTAGCATGTTTGGTTGAAATTGGAAATTTACATTTTTCAGTTTTGTCAGACGTTTGTAAAATTCTTACAGTAGGCTTATTTGCGCAAGTTGAGCATTTCTAGCATGTTTGGTTGAAATTGGAAATTTACATTTTTCACTTTTGTCAGACAATTGCAATATTCTCACAATAAGCTAATTAGCTCAATTGGAGCATTTCTAGCATGTTTGGTTGAAATTGGAAATTTACATTTTTCAGTGTTGTCAGACGTTTGTAATATTCTCACAATAAGCTAATTAGCTCAATTGGAGCATTTCTTGCATGTTTGGTTGAAATTGGAAATTTACATTTTTCACTTTTGTCACGCAATTGCAATAATCTCACAGTAAGCTAATTAGCTCAATTGGAGCAATTCTAGCATGTTTGGTTGAAATTGGAAATTTACATTTTTCACTTTTGTCAGACAATTGCAATATTCTCACAATAAGCTAATTAGCTCAATTGGAGCATTTCTAGCATGTTTGGTTGAAATTGGAAATTTACATTTTTCACTTTTGTCAGACAATTGCAATATTCTCTCAATAAGCTAATTAGCTCATTTGCAGCATTTCTAGCATGTTTGGTTGAAATTAGAAATTTACATTTTTCAGTGTTGTCAGACGTTTGTAATATTCTCACAATAAGCTAATTAGCTCAATTGGAGCATTTTTAGCATGTTTGGTTGAAATTGGAAATTTACTTTTTTCACTTTTGTCAGACAATTGCAATATTCTCACAATAAGCTAATTAGCTCAATTGGAGCATTTCTAGCATGTTTGCTTGAAATTGCAAATTTACATTTTTCACTTCTGTCAGACAATTGCAATATTCTCACAATAAGCTAATTAGCTCAATTGGAGCATTTCTAGCATGTTTGGTTGAAATTGGAAATTTACACTTTTCAATTTTGTTAGACGTTTGTAATATTCTCACAATAATGTAATTAGCTTAATTGGAGGATTTCTAGCATGTTTGGTTGAAATTGGAAATTTACATTTTTCACTTTTGTCAGACAATTGCAATATTCTCACAATAAGCTAATTAGCTCAATTGGAGCATTTCTAGCATGTTTGGTTGAAATTGGAAATTTACATTTTTCAGTGTTGTCAGACGTTTGTAATATTCTCACAATAAGCTAATTAGCTCAATTGGAGCATTTCTAGCATGTTTGGTTGAAATTGGAAATTTACATTTTTCACTTTTGTCAGACAATTGCAATATTCTCTCAATAAGCTAATTAGCTCATTTGCAGCATTTCTAGCATGTTTGGTTGAAATTAGAAATTTACATTTTTCAGTGTTGTCAGACGTTTGTAATATTCTCACAATAAGCTAATTAGCTCAATTGGAGCATTTTTAGCATGTTTGGTTGAAATTGGAAATTTACTTTTTTCACTTTTGTCAGACAATTGCAATATTCTCACAATAAGCTAATTAGCTCAATTGGAGCATTTCTAGCATGTTTGCTTGAAATTGCAAATTTACATTTTTCACTTCTGTCAGACAATTGCAATATTCTCACAATAAGCTAATTAGCTCAATTGGAGCATTTCTAGCATGTTTGGTTGAAATTGGAAATTTACACTTTTCAATTTTGTTAGACGTTTGTAATATTCTCACAATAATGTAATTAGCTTAATTGGAGGATTTCTAGCATGTTTGGTTGAAATTGGAAATTTACATTTTTCACTTTTGTCAGACAATTGCAATATTCTCACAATAAGCTAATTAGCTCAATTGGAGCATTTCTAGCATGTTTGGTTGAAATTGGAAATTTACATTTTTCAGTGTTGTCAGACGTTTGTAATATTCTCACAATAAGCTAATTAGCTCAATTGGAGCATTTCTAGCATGTTTGGTTGAAATTGGAAATTTACATTTTTCACTTTTGTCAGACAATTGCAATAATCTCACAATAAGCTAATTAGCTCAATTGGAGCAATTCTAGCATGTTTGGTTGAAATTGGAAATTTAGATTTTTCACTTTTGTCAGACAATTGCAATATTCTCACAATAAGCTAATTAGCTCAATTGGAGCATTTCTAGCATGTTTGGTTGAAATTGGAAATTTACATTTTTCAATTTTGTTAGACGTTTGTAATACTCTCACAATAAGCTAATTAGCTCAATTGGAGCATTTCTAGCATGTTTGGCTGAAATTGGAAATTTACATTTTTCACTTTTGTCAGACAATTGCAATATTCTCACAATAAGCTAATTAGCTCAATTGGAGCATTTCTAGCATGTTTGGTTCAAATTGGAAATTTACACTTTTCACTTTTGTCAGACAATTGCAATATTCTCACAATAAGCTAATTAGCTCATTTGGAGCATTTCTAGCATGTTGGGTTGAAATTAGAAACTTACATTTTTCAGTGTTGTCAGACGTTTGTAATATTCTCACAATAAGCTAATTAGCTCAATTGGAGCATTTCTAGCATGTTTGGTTGAAATTGGAAATTTAAATTTTTCAGTTTTGACAGACGTTTGTAAAATTCTTACAGTAGGCTTATTCGCGCAATTTGAGCATTTCTAGCATGTTTGGTTGAAATTGGAAATTTACATTTTCCACTTTTGTCAGACAATTGCAATATTCTCACAATAAGCTAATTAGCTCAATTGGAGCATTTCTAGCATGTTTGGTTGAAATTGGAAAATTACATTTTTCAGTTTTGTCAGACGTTTGTAATATTCTCACAATAAGCTAATTAGCTCAATTGGAGCATTTCTAGCATGTTTGGTTGAAATTCAAAATTTACATTTTTCACTTTTGTCAGACGTTTGTAATATTCCCACAATAAGCTAATTAGCTCAATTGGAGCATTTCTAGCATGTTTGGTTGAAATTGGAAATTTACATTTTTCACTTTTGTCAGACAATTACAATATTCTCACAATAAGCTAATTAGCTCAATTGGAGCATTTCTAGCATGTTTGGTTGAAATTGGAAATTTACATTTTTCAGTTTTGTCAGAAGTTTGTAATATTCTCACAATAAGCTAATTAGCTCAATTGGAGCATTTCTAGCATGTTTGGTTGAAATTAGAAATTTACATTTTTCAGTGTTGTCAGACGTTTGTAATATTTTCACAATAAGCTAATTAGCTCAATTGGAGCATTTCTAGCACGTTTGGTTGAAATTGGAAATTTACATTTTTCACTTTTGTCAAACAATTGCAATATTCTCTCAATAAGCTAATTAGCTCAATTGGAGCATTTCTAGCATGTTTGGTTGAAATTGGAAATTTACATTTTTCACTTTTGTCAGACGTTTGTAATATTCTCACAATAAGCTAATTAGCTCAATTGGAGCATTTCTAGCATGTTTGGTTGAAATTGGAAGATTACATTTTTCAATTTTGTTAGACGTTTGTAATACTCTCACAATAAGCTAATTAGCTCAATTGGAGCATTTCTAGCATGTTTGGCTGAAATTGGAAATTTACATTTTTCACTTTTGTCAGACAATTGCAATATTCTCACAATAAGCTAATTAGCTCAATTGGAGCATTTCTAGCATGTTTGGTTGAAATTGGAAATTTAAATTTTTCAGTTTTGTCAGACGTTTGTAAAATTCTTACAGTAGGCTTATTCGCGCAATTTGAGCATTTCTAGCATGTTTGGTTGAAATTGGAAATTTACATTTTTCACTTTTGTCAGACAATTACAATATACTCACAATAAGCTAATTAGCTCAATTGGAGCATTTCTAGCATGTTTGGTTGAAATTGGAAATTTAAATTTTTCAGTTTTGTCAGACGTTTGTAAAATTCTTACAGTAGGCTTATTCGCGCAATTTGAGCATTTCTAGCATGTTTGGTTGAAATTGGAAATTTAAATTTTTCACTTTTGTCAGACAATTGCAATATTCTCACAATAAGCTAATTAGCTCAATTGGAGCATTTCTAGCATGTTTGGTTAAAATTGGAAAATTACATTTTTCAGTTTTGTCAGACGTTTGTAATATTCTCACAATAAGCTAATTAGCTCAATTGGAGCATTTCTAGCATGTTTGGTTGAAATTGGAAATTTACATTTTTCACTTTTGTCAGACAATTACAATATACTCACAATAAGCTAATTAGCTCAATTGGAGCATTTCTAGCATGTTTGGTTGAAATTGGAAATTTACATTTTTCAGTTTTGTCAGACGTTTGTAATATTCTCACAATAAGCTAATTAGCTCAACTGGAGCATTTCTAGCATGTTTGGTTGAAATTGGAAATTTACATTTTTCACTTTTGTCCGACGTTTGTAATATTTTCACAATAAGCTAATTAGCTCAATTGGAGCATTTCTAGCACGTTTGGTTGAAATTGGAAATTTACATTTTTCACTTTTGTCAAACAATTGCAATATTCTCTCAATAAGCTAATTAGCTCAATTGGAGCATTTCTAGCATGTTTGGTTGAAATTGGAAATTTACATTTTTCACTTTTGTCAGACGTTTGTAATATTCTCACAATAAGCTAATTAGCTCAATTGGAGCATTTCTAGCATGTTTGGCTGAAATTGGAAACTTACATTTTTCACTTTTCTCAGACAATTGCAATATTCTCACAATAAGCTAATTAGCTCAATTGGAGCATTTCTAGCATGTTTGGTTGAAATTGGAAATTTACATTTTTCACTTTTGTCAGACAATTGCAATATTCTCACAATAAGCTAATTAGCTCATTTGGAGCATTTCTAGCATGTTGGGTTGAAATTAGAAATTTACATTATTCAGTGTTGTCAGACGTTTGTAATATTCTCACAATAAGCTAATTAGCTCAATTGGAGCATTTCTAGCATGTTTGGTTGAAATTGGAAATTTACATTTTTCAGTTTTGTCAGACGTTTGTAAAATTCTTACAGTAGGCTTATTTGCGCATTTTGAGCATTTCTAGCATGTTTGGTTGAAATTGGAAATTTACATTTTTCACTTTTGTCAGACAATTGCAATATTCTCACAATAAGCTAATTAGCTCAATTGGAGCATTTCTAGCATGTTTGGTTGAAATTGGAAAATTACATTTTTCAGTTTTGTCAGACGTTTGTAATATTCTCACAATAAGCTAATTAGCTCAATTGGAGCATTTCTAGCATGTTTGGTTGAAATTGGAAATTTACATTTATCAGTTTTGTCAGACGTTTGTAATATTCCCACAATAAGCTAATTAGCTCAATTGGAGCATTTCTAGCATGTTTGGTTGAAATTGGAAATTAACATTTTTCACTTTTGTCAGACAATTGCAATATTCTCACAATAAGCTAATTAGCTCAATTGGAGCATTTCTAGCATGTTTGGTTGAAATTGGAAATTTACATTTTTCAGTTTTGTCAGACGTTTGTAATATTCTCACAATAAGCTAATTAGCTCAATTGGAGCATTTCTAGCATGTTTGGTTGAAATTGGAAATTTACATTTTTCACTTTTGTCAAACAATTGCAATATTCTCTCAATAAGCTATTTAGCTCAATTGGAGCATTTCTAGCATGTTTGGTTGAAATTGGAAATTTACATTTTTCACTTTTGTCAGACGTTTGTAATATTCTCACAATAAGCTAATTAGCTCAATTGGAGCATTTCTAGCATGTTTGGTTGAAATTCGAATTTTACATTTTTCACTTTTGTCAGACGTTTGTAATATTCTCTCAATAAGCTATTTAGCTCAATTGGAGCATTTCTAGCATGTTTGGTTGAAATTGGAAATTTACATTTTTCACTTTTGTCAGACGTTTGTAATATTCTCACAATAAGCTAATTAGCTCAATTGGAGCATTTCTAGCATGTTTGGTTGAAATTGGAATTTTACATTTTTCAGTTTTGTCAGACAATTGCAATATTCTCTCAATAAGCTAATTAGCTCAATTGGAGCATTTCTAGCATGTTTGGTTCAAATTGGAAATTTACATTTTTCACTTTTGTCAGACAATTGCAATATTCTCACAATAAGCTAATTAGCTCATTTGGATCATTTCTAGCATGTTGGGTTGAAATTAGAAATTTACATTTTTCAGTGTTGTCAGACGTTTGTAATATTCTCACAATAAGCTAATTAGCTCAATTGGAGCATTTCTAGCATGTTTGGTTGAAATTGGAAATTTAAATTTTTCAGTTTTGACAGACGTTTGTAAAATTCTTACAGTAGGCTTATTCGCGCAATTTGAGCATTTCTAGCATGTTTGGTTGAAATTGGAAATTTACATTTTTCACTTTTGTCAGACAATTGCAATATTCTCACAATAAGCTAATTAGCTCAATTGGAGCATTTCTAGCATGTTTGGTTAAAATTGGAAAATTACATTTTTCAGTTTTGTCAGACGTTTGTAATATTCTCACAATAAGCTAATTAGCTCAATTGGAGCATTTCTAGCATGTTTGGTTGAAATTGGAATTTTACATTTTTCAGTTTTGTCAGACAATTGCAATATTCTCTCAATAAGCTAATTAGCTCAATTGGAGCATTTCTAGCATGTTTGGTTCAAATTGGAAATTTACATTTTTCACTTTTGTCAGACAATTGCAATATTCTCACAATAAGCTAATTAGCTCATTTGGATCATTTCTAGCATGTTGGGTTGAAATTAGAAATTTACATTTTTCAGTGTTGTCAGACGTTTGTAATATTCTCACAATAAGCTAATTAGCTCAATTGGAGCATTTCTAGCATGTTTGGTTGAAATTGGAAATTTAAATTTTTCAGTTTTGACAGACGTTTGTAAAATTCTTACAGTAGGCTTATTCGCGCAATTTGAGCATTTCTAGCATGTTTGGTTGAAATTGGAAATTTACATTTTTCACTTTTGTCAGACAATTGCAATATTCTCACAATAAGCTAATTAGCTCAATTGGAGCATTTCTAGCATGTTTGGTTAAAATTGGAAAATTACATTTTTCAGTTTTGTCAGACGTTTGTAATATTCTCACAATAAGCTAATTAGCTCAATTGGAGCATTTCTAGCATGTTTGGTTGAAATTCAAAATTTACATTTTTCACTTTTGTCAGACGTTTGTAATATTCCCACAATAAGCTAATTAGCTCAATTGGAGCATTTCTAGCATGTTTGGTTGAAATTGGAAATTTACATTTTTCAGTTTTGTCAGAAGTTTGTAATATTCTCACAATAAGCTAATTAGCTCAATTGGAGCATTTCTAGCATGTTTGGTTGAAATTAGAAATTTACATTTTTCACTTTTGTCCGACGTTTGTAATATTTTCACAATAAGCTAATTAGCTCAATTGGAGCATTTCTAGCACGTTTGGTTGAAATTAGAAATTTACATTTTTCACTTTTGTCCGACGTTTGTAATATTTTCACAATAAGCTAATTAGCTCAATTGGAGCATTTCTAGCACGTTTGGTTGAAATTGGAAATTTACATTTTTCACTTATGTCAAACAATTGCAATATTCTCTCAATAAGCTAATTAGCTCAATTGGAGCATTTCTAGCATGTTTGGTTGAAATTGGAAATTTACATTTTTCACTTTTGTCAGACGTTTGTAATATTCTCACAATAAGCTAATTAGCTCAATTGGAGCATTTCTAGCATGTTTGGTTGAAATTGGAAATTTACATTTTTCACTTTTGTCAGACAATTGCAATAATCTCACAATAAGCTAATTAGCTCAATTGGAGCAATTCTAGCATGTTTGGTTGAAATTGGAAATTTACATTTTTCACTTTTTTCAGACAATTGCAATATTCTCACAATAAGCTAATTAGCTCAATTGGAGCATTTCTAGCATGTTTGGTTGAAATTGGAAGATTACATTTTTCAATTTTGTTAGACGTTTGTAATACTCTCACAATAAGCTAATTAGCTCAATTGGAGCATTTCTAGCATGTTTGGCTGAAATTGGAAATTTACATTTTTCACTTTTGTCAGACAATTGCAATATTCTCACAATAAGCTAATTAGCTCAATTGGAGCATTTCTAGCATGTTTGGTTGAAATTGGAAATTTACATTTTTCACTTTTGTCAGACAATTGCAATATTCTCACAATAAGCTAATTAGCTCATTTGGAGCATTTCTAGCATGTTGGGTTGAAATTAGAAATTTACATTTTTCAGTGTTGTCAGACGTTTGTAATATTCTCACAATAAGCTAATTAGCTCAATTGGAGCATTTCTAGCATGTTTGGTTGAAATTGGAAATTTAAATTTTTCAGTTTTGTCAGACGTTTGTAAAATTCTTACAGTAGGCTTATTCGCGCAATTTGAGCATTTCTAGCATGTTTGGTTGAAATTGGAAATTTACATTTTTCACTTTTGTCAGACAATTGCAATATTCTCACAATAAGCTAATTAGCTCAATTGGAGCATTTCTAGCATGTTTGGTTAAAATTGGAAAATTACATTTTTCAGTTTTGTCAGACGTTTGTAATATTCTCACAATAAGCTCATTAGCTCAATTGGAGCATTTCTAGCATGTTTGGTTGAAATTCAAAATTTACATTTTTCACTTTTGTCAGACGTTTGTAATATTCCCACAATAAGCTAATTAGCTCAATTGGAGCATTTCTAGCATGTTTGGTTGAAATTGGAAATTTACATTTTTCACTTTTGTCAGACAATTACAATACACTCACAATAAGCTAATTAGCTCAATTGGAGCATTTCTAGCATGTTTGGTTGAAATTGGAAATTTACATTTTTCAGTTTTGTCAGACGTTTGTAATATTCTCACAATAAGCTAATTAGCTCAATTGGAGCATTTCTAGCATGTTTGGTTGAAATTGGAAATTTACATTTTTCACTTTTGTCCGACGTTTGTAATATTTTCACAATAAGCTAATTAGCTCAATTGGAGCATTTCTAGCACGTTTGGTTGAAATTGGAAATTTACATTTTTCACTTTTGTCAAACAATTGCAATATTCTCTCAATAAGCTAATTAGCTCAATTGGAGCATTTCTAGCATGTTTGGTTGAAATTGGAAATTTACATTTTTCACTTTTGTCAGACGTTTGTAATATTCTCACAATAAGCTAATTAGCTCAATTGGAGCATTTCTAGCATGTTTGGCTGAAATTGGAAACTTACATTTTTCACTTTTCTCAGACAATTGCAATATTCTCACAATAAGCTAATTAGCTCAATTGGAGCATTTCTAGCATGTTTGGTTGAAATTGGAAATTTACATTTTTCACTTTTGTCAGACAATTGCAATATTCTCACAATAAGCTAATTAGCTCATTTGGAGCATTTCTAGCATGTTGGGTTGAAATTAGAAATTTACATTATTCAGTGTTGTCAGACGTTTGTAATATTCTCACAATAAGCTAATTAGCTCAATTGGAGCATTTCTAGCATGTTTGGTTGAAATTGGAAATTTACATTTTTCAGTTTTGTCAGACGTTTGTAAAATTCTTACAGTAGGCTTATTCGCGCAATTTGAGCATTTCTAGCATGTTTGGTTGAAATTGGAAATTTACATTTTTCACTTTTGTCAGACAATTGCAATATTCTCACAATAAGCTAATTAGCTCAATTGGAGCATTTCTAGCATGTTTGGTTAAAATTGGAAAATTACATTTTTCAGTTTTGTCAGACGTTTGTAATATTCTCACAATAAGCTAATTAGCTCAATTGGAGCATTTCTAGCATGTTTGGTTGAAATTGGAAATTTACATTTATCAGTTTTGTCAGACGTTTGTAATATTCCCACAATAAGCTAATTAGCTCAATTGGAGCATTTCTAGCATGTTTGGTTGAAATTGGAAATTAACATTTTTCACTTTTGTCAGACAATTGCAATATTCTCACAATAAGCTAATTAGCTCAATTGGAGCATTTCTAGCATGTTTGGTTGAAATTGGAAATTTACATTTTTCAGTTTTGTCAGACGTTTGTAATATTCTCACAATAAGCTAATTAGCTCAATTGGAGCATTTCTAGCATGTTTGGTTGAAATTGGAAATTTACATTTTTCAGTTTTGTCAGACGTTTGTAATATTTTCACAATAAGCTAATTAGCTCAATTGGAGCATTTCTAGCACGTTTGGTTGAAATTGGAAATTTACATTTTTCACTTTTGTCAAACAATTGCAATATTCTCTCAATAAGCTATTTAGCTCAATTGGAGCATTTCTAGCATGTTTGGTTGAAATTGGAAATTTACATTTTTCACTTTTGTCAGACGTTTGTAATATTCTCACAATAAGCTAATTAGCTCAATTGGAGCATTTCTAGCATGTTTGGTTGAAATTGGAATTTTACATTTTTCACTTTTGTCAGACGTTTGTAATATTCTCTCAATAAGCTATTTAGCTCAATTGGAGCATTTCTAGCATGTTTGGTTGAAATTGGAAATTTACATTTTTCACTTTTGTCAGACGTTTGTAATATTCTCACAATAAGCTAATTAGCTCAATTGGAGCATTTCTAGCATGTTTGGTTGAAATTGGAATTTTACATTTTTCAGTTTTGTCAGACAATTGCAATATTCTCTCAATAAGCTAATTAGCTCAATTGGAGCATTTCTAGCATGTTTGGTTGAAATTGGAAATTTACATTTTTCAGTTTTGTCAGACGTTTGTAAAATTCTTACAGTAGGCTTATTTGCGCAATTTGAGCATTTCTAGCAAGTTTGGTTGAAATTGGAAATTTACATTTTTCAATTTTGTTAGACGTTTGTAATATTCTCACAATAAGCTAATTAGCTTAATTGGAGCATTTCTAGCATGTTTGGTTGAAATTGGAAATTTACATTTTTCACTTTTGTCAGACAATTGCAATATTCTCACAATAAGCTAATTAGCTCAATTGGAGCATTTCTAGCATGTTTGGTTGAAATTGGAAAATTACATTTTTCACTTTTGTCAGACAGTTGCAATATTCTCTCAATAAGCTAATTAGCTCATTTGGAGCATTTCTATCCTGTTTGGTTGAAATTAGAAATTTACATTTTTCAGTGTTGTCAGACGTTTGTAATATTCTCACAATAAGCTAATTAGCTCAATTGGAGCATTTCTAGCATGTTTGGTTAAAATTGGAAATTTACATTTTTCAGTTTTGTCAGACGTTTGTAAAATTCTTACAGTAGGCTTATTTGCGCAATTTGAGCATTTCTAGCATGTTTAATTGAAATTGGAAATTTACATTTTTCACTTTTGTCAGACAATTGCAATATTCTCACAATAAGCTAATTAGCTCAATTGGAGCATTTCTAGCATGTTTGGTTGAAATTGGAAATTTACATTTTTCAGTGTTGTCAGACAATTGTAATATTCTCACAATAAGCTAATTAGCTCAATTGGAGCATTTCTAGCATGTTTGGTTGAAATTGGAAATTTACATTTTTCACTTTTGTCAGACAATTGCAATAATCTCACAATAAGCTAATTAGCTCAATTGGAGCAATTCTAGCATGTTTGGTTGAAATTGGAAATTTACATTTTTCACTTTTGTCAGACAATTGCAATATTCTCACAATAAGCTAATTAGCTCAATTGGAGCATTTCTAGCATGTTTGGTTGAAATTGAAAATTTACATTTTTCAATTTTGTTAGACGTTTGTAATACTCTCACAATAAGCTAATTAGCTCAATTGGAGCATTTCTAGCATGTTTGGCTGAAATTGGAAATTTACATTTTTCAGTTTTGTCAGACGTTTGTAAAATTCTTACAGTAGGCTTATTCGCGCAATTTGAGCATTTCTAGCATGTTTGGTTGAAATTGGAAATTTACATTTTTCACTTTTGTCAGACAATTGCAATATTCTCACAATAAGCTAATTAGCTCAATTGGAGCATTTCTAGCATGTTTGGTTAAAATTGGAAAATTACATTTTTCAGTTTTGTCAGACGTTTGTAATATTCTCACAATAAGCTAATTAGCTCAATTGGAGCATTTCTAGCATGTTTGGTTGAAATTCAAAATTTACATTTTTCACTTTTGTCATACGTTTGTAATATTCCCACAATAAGCTAATTAGCTCAATTGGAGCATTTCTAGCATGTTTGGTTGAAATTGGAAATTTACATTTTTCACTTTTGTCAGACAATTACAATATTCTCACAATAAGCTAATTAGCTCAATTGGAGCATTTCTAGCATGTTTGGTTGAAATTGGAAATTTACATTTTTCACTTTTGTCAGACAATTACAATATTCTCACAATAAGCTAATTAGCTCAATTGGAGCATTTCTAGCATGTTTGGTTGAAATTGGAAATTTATATTTTTCAGTTTTGTCAGAAGTTTGTAATATTTTCACAATAAGCTAATTAGCTCAATTGGAGCATTTCTAGCACGTTTGGTTGAAATTGGAAATTTACATTTTTCACTTTTGTCAAACAATTGCAATATTCTCTCAATAAGCTAATTAGCTCAATTGGAGCATTTCTAGCATGTTTGGTTGAAATTGGAAATTTACATTTTTCACTTTTGTCAGACAATTGCAATATTCTCACAATAAGCTAATTAGCTCAATTGGAGCATTTCTAGCATGTTTGGTTGAAATTGGAAATTTACATTTTTCAATTTTGTTAGACGTTTGTAATACTCTCACAATAAGCTAATTAGCTCAATTGGAGCATTTCTAGCATGTTTGGTTGAAATTGGAAATTTACATTTTTCAATTTTGTTAGACGTTTGTAATACTCTCACAATAAGCTAATTAGCTCAATTGGAGCATTTCTAGCATGTTTGGCTGAAATTGGAAATTTACATTTTTCAGTTTTGTCAGACGTTTGTAAAATTCTTACAGTAGGCTTATTCGCGCAATTTGAGCATTTCTAGCATGTTTGGTTGAAATTGGAAATTTACATTTTTCACTTTTGTCAGACAATTGCAATATTCTCACAATAAGCTAATTAGCTCAATTGGAGCATTTCTAGCATGTTTGGTTAAAATTGGAAAATTAAATTTTTCAATTTTGTCAGACGTTTGTAATATTCTCACAATAAGCTAATTAGCTCAATTGGAGCATTTCTAGCATGTTTGGTTGAAATTCAAAATTTACATTTTTCACTTTTGTCATACGTTTGTAATATTCCCACAATAAGCTAATTAGCTCAATTGGAGCATTTCTAGCATGTTTGGTTGAAATTGGAAATTTACATTTTTCACTTTTGTCAGACAATTACAATATTCTCACAATAAGCTAATTAGCTCAATTGGAGCATTTCTAGCATGTTTGGTTGAAATTGGAACTTTATATTTTTCAGTTTTGTCAGAAGTTTGTAATATTCTCACAATAAGCTAATTAGTTCAATTGGAGCATTTCTAGCATGTTTGGTTGAAATTGGAAATTTACATGTTTCACTTTTGTCAGACAATTACAATATTCTCACAATAAGCTAATTAGCTCAATTGGAGCATTTCTAGCATGTTTGGTTGAAATTGGAAGTTTATATTTTTCAGTTTTGTCAGAAGTTTGTAATATTTTCACAATAAGCTAATTAGCTCAATTGGAGCATTTCTAGCACGTTTGGTTGAAATTGGAAATTTACATTTTTCACTTTTGTCAAACAATTGCAATATTCTCTCAATAAGCTAATTAGCTCAATTGGAGCATTTCTAGCATGTTTGGTTGAAATTGGAAATTTAAATTTTTCACTTTTGTCAGACGTTTGTAAAATTCTTACAGTAGGCTTATTCGCGCAATTTGAGCATTTCTAGCATGTTTGGTTGAAATTGGAAATTTACATTTTTCACTTTTGTCAGACAATTGCAATATTCTCACAATAAGCTAATTAGCTCAATTGGAGCATTTCTAGCATGTTTGGTTGAAATTGGAAATTTACATTTTTCACTTTTGTCAGACAATTGCAATATTCTCACAATAAGCTAATTAGCTCAATTGGAGCATTTCTAGCATGTTTGGTTGAAATTGGAAATTTACATTTTTCAATTTTGTTAGACGTTTGTAATACTCTCACAATAAGCTAATTAGCTCAATTGGAGCATTTCTAGCATGTTTGGTTGAAATTGGAAATTTACATTTTTCACTTTTGTCAGACAATTGCAATATTCTCACAATAAGCTAATTAGCTAAATTGGAGCATTTCTAGCATGTTTGGTTAAAATTGGAAATTTACATTTTTCAGTTTTGTCAGACGTTTGTAAAATTCTTACAGTAGGCTTATTTGCGCAATTTGAGCATTTCTAGCATGTTTGGTTGAAATTGGAAAATTACATTTTTCACTTTTGTCAGACAGTTGCAATATTCTCTCAATAAGCTAATTAGCTCATTTGGAGCATTTCTATCCTGTTTGGTTGAAATTAGAAATTTACATTTTTCAGTGTTGTCAGACGTTTGTAATATTCTCACAATAAGCTAATTAGCTCAATTGGAGCAATTCTAGCATGTTTGGTTAAAATTGGAAATTTACATTTTTCAGTTTTGTCAGACGTTTGTAAAATTCTTACAGTAGGCTTATTTGCGCAATTTGAGCATTTCTAGCATGTTTAATTGAAATTGGAAATTTACATTTTTCACTTTTGTCAGACAATTGCAATATTCTCACAATAAGCTAATTAGCTCAATTGGAGCATTTCTAGCATGTTTGGTTAAAATTGGAAAATTACATTTTTCAGTTTTGTCAGACGTTTGTAATATTCTCACAATAAGCTAATTAGCTCAATTGGAGCATTTCTAGCATGTTTGGTTGAAATTGGAAGATTACATTTTTCAATTTTGTTAGACGTTTGTAATACTCTCACAATAAGCTAATTAGCTCAATTGGAGCATTTCTAGCATGTTTGGTTGAAATTCAAAATTTACATTTTTCACTTTTGTCATACGTTTGTAATATTCCCACAATAAGCTAATTAGCTCAATTGGAGCATTTCTAGCATGTTTGGTTGAAATTGGAAATTTACATTTTTCACTTTTGTCAGACAATTACAATATTCTCACAATAAGCTAATTAGCTCAATTGGAGCATTTCTAGCATGTTTGGTTGAAATTGGAAATTTACATTTTTCAGTTTTGTCAGAAGTTTGTAATATTCTCACAATAAGCTAATTAGCTCAATTGGAGCATTTCTAGCATGTTTGGTTGAAATTGGAAATTTACATTTTTCACTTTTGTCCGACGTTTGTAATATTTTCACAATAAGCTAATTAGCTCAATTCGAGCATTTCTAGCACGTTTGGTTGAAATTGGAAATTTACATTTTTCACTTTTGTCAAACAATTGCAATATTCTCTCAATAAGCTAATTAGCTCAATTGGAGCATTTCTAGCATGTTTGGTTGAAATTGCAAATTTACATTTTTCACTTTTGTCAGACGTTTGTAATATTCTCACAATAAGCTAATTAGCTCAATTGGAGCATTTCTAGCATGTTTGGTTGAAATTGGAAATTTACATTTTTCACTTTTGTCAGACAATTGCAATAATCTCACAATAAGCTAATTAGCTCAATTGGAGCATTTCTAGCATGTTTGGTTGAAATTGGAAATTTACATTTTTCACTTTTGTCAGACAATTGCAATATTCTCACGATAAGCTAATTAGCTCAATTGGAGCATTTCTAGCATGTTTGGTTGAAATTGGAAAATTACATTTTTCAATTTTGTTAGACGTTGGTAATACTCTCACAATAAGCTAATTAGCTCAATTGGAGCATTTCTAGCATGTTTGGCTGAAATTGGAAATTTACATTTTTCACTTTTGTCAGACAATTGCAATATTCTCACAATAAGCTAATTAGCTCAATTGGAGCATTTCTAGCATGTTTGGTTGAAATTGGAAATTTACATTTTTCACTTTTGTCAGACAATTGCAATATTCTCACAATAAGCTAATTAGCTCATTTGCAGCATTTCTAGCATGTTGGGTTGAAATTAGAAATTTACATTTTTCAGTGTTGTCAGACGTTTGTAATATTCTCACAATAAGCTAATTAGCTCAATTGGAGCATTTCTAGCATGTTTGGTTGAAATTGGAAATTTAAATTTTTCAGTTTTGTCAGACGTTTGTAAAATTCTTACAGTAGGCTTATTCGCGCAATTTGAGCATTTCTAGCATGTTTGGTTGAAATTGGAAATTTACATTTTTCACTTTTGTCAGACAATTGCAATATTCTCACAATAAGCTAATTAGCTCAATTGGAGCATTTCTAGCATGTTTGGTTAAAATTGGAAAATTACATTTTTCAGTGTTGTCAGACGTTTGTAATATTCTCACAATAAGCTAATTAGCTCAATTGGAGCATTTCTAGCATGTTTGGTTGAAATTCAAAATTTACATTTTTCACTTTTGTTAGACGTTTGTAATATTCCCACAATAAGCTAATTAGCTCAATTGGAGCATTTCTAGCATGTTTGGTTGAAATTGGAAATTTACATTTTTCACTTTTGTCAGACAATTACAATATACTCACAATAAGCTAATTAGCTCAATTGGAGCATTTCTAGCATGTTTGGTTGAAATTGGAAATTTACATTTTTCAGTTTTGTCAGACGTTTGTAATATTCTCACAATAAGCTAATTAGCTCAATTGGAGCATTTCTAGCATGTTTGGTTGAAATTGGAAATTTACATTTTTCACCTTTGTCCGACGTTTGTAATATTTTCACAATAAGCTAATTAGCTCAATTGGAGCATTTCTAGCATGTTTGGTTGAAATTGGAAATTTACATTTTTCAGTTTTGTCAGAAGTTTGTAATATTCTCACAATAAGCTAATTAGCTCAATTGGAGCATTTCTAGCATGTTTGGTTGAAATTGGAAATTTACATTTTTCACTTTTGTCCGACGTTTGTAATATTTTCACAATAAGCTAATTAGCTCAATTGGAGCATTTCTAGCACGTTTTGTTGAAATTGGAAATTTACATTTTTCACTTTTGTCAAACAATTGCAATATTCTCTCAATAAGCTAATTAGCTCAATTGGAGCATTTCTAGCATGTTTGGTTGAAATTGGAAATTTACATTTTTCACTTTTGTCAGACGTTTGTAATATTCTCACAATAAGCTAATTAGCTCAATTGGAGCATTTCTAGCATGTTTGGTTGAAATTGGAAATTTACATTTTTCACTTTTGTCAGACAATTGCAATAATCTCACAATAAGCTAATTAGCTCAATTGGAGCAATTCTAGCATGTTTGGTTGAAATTGGAAATTTACATTTTTCACTTTTGTCAGACAATTGCAATATTCTCACAATAAGCTAATTAGCTCAATTGGAGCATTTCTAGCATGTTTGGTTGAAATTGGAAGATTACATTTTTCAATTTTGTTAGACGTTTGTAATACTCTCACAATAAGCTAATTAGCTCAATTGGAGCATTTCTAGCATGTTTGGCTAAAATTGGAAATTTACATTTTTCACTTTTGTCAGACAATTGCAATATTCTCACAATAAGCTAATTAGCTCAATTGGAGCATTTCTAGCATGTTTGGTTGAAATTGGAAATTTAAATTTTTCACTTTTGTCAGACAATTGCAATATTCTCACAATAAGCTAATTAGCTCATTTGGAGCATTTCTAGCATGTTGGGTTGAAATTAGAAATTTACATTTTTCAGTGTTGTCAGACGTTTGTAATATTCTCACAATAAGCTAATTAGCTCAATTGGAGCATTTCTAGCATGTTTGGTTGAAATTGGAAATTTAAATTTTTCAGTTTTGTCAGTCGTTTGTAAAATTCTTACAGTAGGCTTATTCGCGCAATTTGAGCATTTCTAGCATGTTTGGTTGAAATTGGAAATTTACATTTTTCACTTTTGTCAGACAATTGCAATATTCTCACAATAAGCTAATTAGCTCAATTAGAGCATTTCTAGCATGTTTGGTTAAAATTGGAAAATTACATTTTTCAGTTTTGTCAGACGTTTGTAATATTCTCACAATAAGCTAATTAGCTCAATTGGAGCATTTCTAGCATGTTTGGTTGAAATTCAAAATTTACATCTTTCACTTTTGTCAGACGTTTGTAATATTCCCACAATAAGCTAATTAGCTCAATTGGAGCATTTCTAGCATGTTTGGTTGAAATTGGAAATTTACATTTTTCACTTTTGTCAGACAATTACAATATACTCACAATAAGCTAATTAGCTCAATTGGAGCATTTCTAGCATGTTTGGTTGAAATTGGAAATTTACATTATTCAGTTTTGTCAGACGTTTGTAATATTCTCACAATAAGCTAATTAGCTCAATTGGAGCATTTCTAGCATGTTTGGTTGAAATTGGAAATTTACATTTTTCACTTTTGTCCGACGTTTGTAATATTTTCACAATAAGCTAATTAGCTCAATTGGAGCATTCCTAGCACGTTTGGTTGAAATTGGAAATTTACATTTTTCACTTTTGTCAAACAATTGCAATGTTCTCTCAATAAGCTAATTAGCTCAATTGGAGCATTTCTAGCATGTTTGGTTGAAATTGGAAATTTACATTTTTCACTTTTGTCAGACGTTTGTAATATTCTCACAATAAGCTAATTAGCTCAATTGGAGCATTTCTAGCATGTTTGGCTGAAATTGGAAACTTACATTTTTCACTTTTCTCAGACAATTGCAATATTCTCACAATAAGCTAATTAGCTCAATTGGAGCATTTCTAGCATGTTTGGTTGAAATTGGAAATTTACATTTTTCACTTTTGTCAGACAATTGCAATATTCTCACAATAAGCTAATTAGCTCATTTGGAGCATTTCTAGCATGTTGGGTTGAAATTAGAAATTTACATTATTCAGTGTTGTCAGACGTTTGTAATATTCTCACAATAAGCTAATTAGCTCAATTGGAGCATTTCTAGCATGTTTGGTTGAAATTGGAAAATTACATTTTTCAGTTTTGTCAGACGTTTGTAAAATTCTTACAGTAGGCTTATTCGCGCAATTTGAGCATTTCTAGCATGTTTGGTTGAAATTGGAAATTTACATTTTTCACTTTTGTCAGACAATTGCAATATTCTCACAATAAGCTAATTAGCTCAATTGGAGCATTTCTAGCATGTTTGGTTAAAATTGGAAAGTTACATTTTTCAGTTTTGTCAGACGTTTGTAATATTCTCACAATAAGCTAATTAGCTCAATTGGAGCATTTCTAGCATGTTTGGTTGAAATTCGAAATTTACATTTTTCACTTTTGTCAGACGTTTGTAATATTCCCACAATAAGCTAATTAGCTCAATTGGAGCATTTCTAGCATGTTTGGTTGAAATTGGAAATTAACATTTTTCACTTTTGTCAGACAATTGCAATATTCTCACAATAAGCTAATTAGCTCAATTGGAGCATTTCTAGCATGTTTGGTTGAAATTGGAAATTTACATCTTTCAGTTTTGTCAGACGTTTGTAATATTCTCACAATAAGCTAATTAGCTCAATTGGAGCATTTCTAGCATGTTTGGTTGAAATTGGAAATTTACATTTTTCACTTTTGTCAGACAATTACAATATACTCACAATAAGCTAATTAGCTCAATTGGAGCATTTCTAGCATGTTTGGTTGAAATTGGAAATTTACATTTTTCAGTTTTGTCAGACGTTTGTAATATTCTCACAATAAGCTAATTAGCTCAATTGGAGCATTTCTAGCATGTTTGGTTGAAATTGGAAATTTACATTTTTCAGTTTTGTCAGACGTTTGTAAAATTCTTACAGTAGGCTTATTCGCGCAATTTGAGCATTTCTAGCATGTTTGGTTGAAATTGGAAATTTACATTTTTCAATTTTGTTAGACGTTTGTAATATTCTCACAATAAGCTAATTAGCTTAATTGGAGCATTTCTAGCATGTTTGGTTGAAATTGGAAATTTACATTTTTCACTTTTGTCAGACAATTGCAATATTCTCACAATAAGCTAATTAGCTCAATTGGAGCATTTCTAGCATGTTTGGTTGAAATTGGAAAATTACATTTTTCACTTTTGTCAGACAGTTGCAATATTCTCTCAATAAGCTAATTAGCTCATTTGGAGCATTTCTATCCTGCTTGGTTGAAATTAGAAATTTACATTTTTCAGTGTTGTCAGACGTTTGTAATATTCTCACAATAAGCTAATTAGCTCAATTGGAGCATTTCTAGCATGTTTGGTTAAAATTGGAAATTTACATTTTTCAGTTTTGTCAGACGTTTGTAAAATTCTTACAGTAGGCTTATTTGCGCAATTTGAGCATTTCTAGCATGTTTAATTGAAATTGGAAATTTACATTTTTCACATTTGTCAGACAATTGCAATATTCTCACAATAAGCTAATTAGCTCAATTGGAGCATTTCTAGCATGTTTGGTTGAAATTGGAAATTTACATTTTTCAGTGTTGTCAGACAATTGTAATATTCTCACAATAAGCTAATTAGCTCAATTGGAGCATTTCTAGCATGTTTGGTTGAAATTGGAAATTTACATTTTTCACTTTTGTCAGACAATTGCAATATTCTCACAATAAGCTAATTAGCTCAATTGGAGCATTTCTAGCATGTTTGGTTGAAATTGGAAATTTACATTTTTCACTTTTGTCAGACAATTGCAATATTCTCACAATAAGCTAATTAGCTCAATTGGAGCATTTCTAGCATGTTGGGTTGAAATTAGAAATTTAAATTTTTCAGTGTTGTCAGACGTTTGTAATATTCTCACAATAAGCTAATTAGCTCAATTGGAGCATTTCTAGCATGTTTGGTTGAAATTGGAAGTTTAAATTTTTCAGTTTTGTCAGACGTTTGTAAAATTCTTACAGTAGGCTTATTCGCGCAATTTGAGCATTTCTAGCATGTTTGGTTGAAATTGGAAATTTACATTTTTCACTTTTGTCAGACAATTGCAATATTCTCACAATAAGCTAATTAGCTCAATTGGAGCATTTCTAGCATGTTTGGTTGAAATTGGAAATTTACATTTTTCAGTTTTGTCAGAAGTTTGTAATATTCTCACAATAAGCTAATTAGCTCAATTGGAGCATTTCTAGCATGTTTGGTTGAAATTGGAAATTTACATTTTTCACTTTTGTCCGACGTTTGTAATATTTTCACAATAAGCTAATTAGCTCAATTGGAGCATTTCTAGCACGTTTGGTTGAAATTGGAAATTTACATTTTTCACTTTTGTCAAACAATTGCAATATTCTCTCAATAAGCTAATTAGCTCAATTGGAGCATTTCTAGCATGTTTGGTTGAAATTGGAAATTTACATTTTTCACTTTTGTCAGACGTTTGTAATATTCTCACAATAAGCTAATTAGCTCAATTGGAGCATTTCTAGCATGTTTGGTTGAAATTGGAAATTTACATTTTTCACTTTTGTCAGACAATTGCAATAATCTCACAATAAGCTAATTAGCTCAATTGGAGCATTTCTAGCATGTTTGGTTGAAATTGGAAATTTACATTTTTCACTTTTGTCAGACAATTGCAATATTCTCACAATAAGCTAATTAGCTCAATTGGAGCATTTCTAGCATGTTTGGTTGAAATTGGAAGATTACATTTTTCAATTTTGTTAGACGTTTGTAATACTCTCACAATAAGCTAATTAGCTCAATTGGAGCATTTCTAGCATGTTTGGCTGAAATTGGAAATTTACATTTTTCACTTTTGTCAGACAATTGCAATATTCTCACAATAAGCTAATTAGCTCATTTGGAGCATTTCTAGCAAGTTGGGTTGAAATTAGAAATTTACATTTTTCAGTGTTGTCAGACGTTTGTAATATTCTCACAATAAGCTAATTAGCTCAATTGGAGCATTTCTAGCATGTTTGGTTGAAATTGGAAATTTAAATTTTTCAGTTTTGTCAGACGTTTGTAAAATTCTTACAGTAGGCTTATTCGCGCAATTTGAGCATTTCTAGCATGTTTGGTTGAAATTGGAAATTTACATTTTTCATTTTTGTCAGACAATTGCAATATTCTCACAATAAGCTAATTAGCTCAATTGGAGCATTTCTAGCATGTTTGGTTAAAATTGGAAAATTACATTTTTCAGTTTTGTCAGACGTTTGTAATATTCTCACAATAAGCTAATTAGCTCAATTGGAGCATTTCTAGGATGTTTGGTTGAAATTCAAAATTTACATTTTTCACTTTTGTCAGACGTTTGTAATATTCCCACAATAAGCTAATTAGCTCAATTGGAGCATTTCTAGCATGTTTGGTTGAAATTGGAAATTTACATTTTTCACTTTTGTCAGACAATTACAATATACTCACAATAAGCTAATTAGCTCAATTGGAGCATTTCTAGCATGTTTGGTTGAAATTGGAAATTTACATTTTTCAGTTTTGTCAGACGTTTGTAATATTCTCACAATAAGCTAATTAGCTCAATTGGAGCATTTCTAGCATGTTTGGTTGGAATTGGAAATTTACATTTTTCACTTTTGTCCGACGTTTGTAAAATTTTCACAATAAGCTAATTAGCTCAATTGGAGCATTTCTAGCACGTTTGGTTGAAATTGGAAATTTACATTTTTCACTTTTGTCAAACAATTGCAATATTCTCTCAATAAGCTAATTAGCTCAATTGGAGCATTTCTAGCATGTTTGGTTGAAATTGGAAATTTACATTTTTCACTTTTGTCAGACGTTTGTAATATTCTCACAATAAGCTAATTAGCTCAATTGGAGCATTTCTAGCATGTTTGGCTGAAATTGGAAACTTACATTTTTCACTTTTCTCAGACAATTGCAATATTCTCACAATAAGCTAATTAGCTCAATTGGAGCATTTCTAGCATGTTTGGTTGAAATTGGAAATTTACATTTTTCACTTTTGTCAGACAATTGCAATATTCCCACAATAAGCTAAATAGCTCATTTGGAGCATTTCTAGCATGTTGGGTTGAAATTAAAAATTTACATTATTCAGTGTTGTCAGACGTTTGTAATATTCTCACAATAAGCTAATTAGCTCAATTGGAGCATTTCTAGCATGTTTGGTTAAAATTGGAAATTTACATTTTTCAGTTTTGTCAGACGTTTGTAAAATTCTTACAGTAGGCTTATTCGCGCAATTTGAGCATTTCTAGCATGTTTGGTTGAAATTGGAAATTTACATTTTTCACTTTTGTCAGACAATTGCAATATTCTCACAATAAGCTAATTAGCTCAATTGGAGCATTTCTAGCATGTTTGGTTAAAATTGGAAAATTACATTTTTCAGTTTTGTCAGACGTTTGTAATATTCTCACAATAAGCTAATTAGCTCAATTGGAGCATTTCTAGCATGTTTGGTTGAAATTCGAAATTTACATTTTTCACTTTTGTCAGACGTTTGTAATATTCCCACAATAAGCTAATTAGCTCAATTGGAGCATTTCTAGCATGTTTGGTTGAAATTGGAAATTAACATTTTTCACTTTTGTCAGACAATTGCAATATTCTCACAATAAGCTAATTAGCTCAATTGGAGCATTTCTAGCATGTTTGGTTGAAATTGGAAGTTTACATTTTTCAGTTTTGTCAGACGTTTGTAATATTCTCACAATAAGCTAATTAGCTCAATTGGAGCATTTCTAGCATGTTTGGTTGAAATTGGAATTTTACATTTTTCACTTTTGTCAGACGTTTGTAATATTTTCACAATAAGCTAATTAGCTCAATTGGAGCATTTCTAGCATGTTTGGTTGAAATTGGAAATTTACATTTTTCACTTTTGTCAAACAATTGCAATATTCTCTCAATAAGCTATTTAGCTCAATTGGAGCATTTCTAGCATGTTTGGTTGAAATTGGAAATTTACATTTTTCACTTTTGTCAGACAATTGTAATATTCTCACAATAAGCTAATTAGCTCAATTGGAGCATTTCTAGCATGTTTGGTTGAAATTGCAATTTTACATTTTTCACTTTTGTCAGACAATTGCAATATTCTCTCAATAAGCTAATTAGCTCAATTGGAGCATTTCTAGCATGTTTGGTTGAAATTGGAAATTTACATTTTTCAGTTTTGTCAGACGTTTGTAAAATTCTTACAGTAGGCTTATTTGCGCAATTTGAGCATTTCTAGCATGTTTGGTTGAAATTGGAAATTTACATTTTTCACTTTTGTCAGACAATTGCAATATTCTCACAATAAGCTAATTAGCTCAATTGGAGCATTTCTAGCATGTTTGGTTGAAATTGGAAATTTACATTTTTCACTTTTGTCAGACAATTGCAATATTCTCACAATAAGCTAATTAGCTCAATTGGAGCATTTCTAGCATGTTTGGTTGAAATTGGAAATTTACATTTTTCACTTTTGTCAGACAATTGCAATATTCTCACAGTAAGCTAATTAGCTCAATTGGAGCATTTCTAGCATGTTTGGTTGAAATTGGAAATTTACATTTTTCACTTTTGTCAGACAATTGCAATATTCTCTCAATAAGCTAATTAGCTCATTTGCAGCATTTCTAGCATGTTTGGTTGAAATTGGAAATTTACATTTTTCAGTGTTGTCAGACGTTTGTAATATTCTCACAATAAGCTAATTAGCTCAATTGGAGCATTTTTAGCATGTTTGGTTGAAATTGGAAATTTACATTTTTCAGTTTTGTCAGACAATTGCAATAATCTCACAGTAAGCTAATTAGCTCAATTGGAGCAATTCTAGCATGTTTGGTTGAAATTGGAAATTTACATTTTTAACTTTTGTCAGACAATTGCAATATTCTCACAATAAGCTAATTAGCTCAATTGGAGCATTTCTAGCATGTTTGGTTGAAATTGGAAATTTACATTTTTCACTTTTGTCAGACAATTGCAATATTCTCTCAATAAGCTAATTAGCTAAATTGGAGCATTTCTAGCATGTTTGGTTGAAATTGCAAATTTACATTTTTCACTTCTGTCAGACAATTGCAATATTCTCACAATAACCTAATTAGCTCATTTGGAGCATTTCTAGCATGTTGGGTTGAAATAAGAAATTTACATTATTCAGTGTTGTCAGACATTTGTAATATTCTCACAATAAGCTAATTAGCTCAATTGGAGCATTTCTAGCATGTTTGGTTGAAATTGGAAATTTACATTTTTCAGTTTTGTCAGACGTTTGTAAAATTCTTACAGTAGGCTTATTCGCGCAATTTGAGCATTTCTAGCATGTTTGGTTGAAATTGGAAATTTACATTTTTCACTTTTGTCAGACAATTGCAATATTCTCACAATAAGCTAATTAGCTCAATTGGAGCATTTCTAGCATGTTTGGTTAAAATTGGAAAATTACATTTTTCAGTTTTGTCAGACGTTTGTAATATTCTCACAATAAGCTAATTAGCTCAATTGGAGAATTTCTAGCATGTTTGGTTGAAATTCGAAATTTACATTTTTCACTTTTGTCAGACGTTTGTAATATTCCCACAATAAGCTAATTAGCTCAATTGGAGCATTTCTAGCATGTTTGGTTGAAATTGGAAATTAACATTTTTCACTTTTGTCAGACAATTGCAATATTCTCACAATAAGCTAATTAGCTCAATTGGAGCATTTCTAGCATGTTTGGTTGAAATTGGAAATTTACATTTTTCAGTTTTGTCAGACATTTGTAATATTCTCACAATAAGCTAATTAGCTCAATTGGAGCATTTCTAGCATGTTTGGTTGAAATTGGAAATTTACATTTTTCAGTTTTGTCAGACGTTTGTAAAATTCTTACAGTAGGCTTATTTGCGCAAGTTGAGCATTTCTAGCATGTTTGGTTGAAATTGGAAATTTACATTTTTCACTTCTGTCAGACAATTGCAATATTCTCACAATAAGCTAATTAGCTCAATTGGAGCATTTCTAGCATGTTTGGTTGAAATTGGAAATTTACATTTTTCAGTGTTGTCAGACGTTTGTAATATTCTCACAATAAGCTAATTAGCTCAATTGGAGCATTTCTAGCATGTTTGGTTGAAATTGGAAATTTAAATTTTTCAGTTTTGTCAGACAATTGCAATAATCTCACAGTAAGCTAATTAGCTCAATTGGAGCAATTCTAGCATGTTTGGTTGAAATTGGAAATTTACATTTTTCACTTTTGTCAGACAATTGCAATATTCTCACAATAAGCTAATTAGCTCAATTGGAGCATTTCTAGCATGTTTGGTTGAAATTGGAAATTTACATTTTTCACTTTTGTCAGACAATTGCAATATTCTCTCAATAAGCTAATTAGCTCATTTGCAGCATTTCTAGCATGTTTGGTTGAAATTGGAAATTTACATTTTTCAGTGTTGTCAGACGTTTGTAATATTCTCACAATAAGCTAATTAGCTCAATTGAAGCATTTTTAGCATGTTTGGTTGAAATTGGAAATTTACATTTTTCACTTTTGTCAGACAATTGCAATATTCTCACAATAAGCTAATTAGCTCAATTGGAGCATTTCTAGCATGTTTGGTTGAAATTGGAAATTTACATTTTTCAGTGTTGTCAGACGTTTGTAATATTCTCACAATAAGCTAATTAGCTCAATTGGAGCATTTCTAGCATGTTTGGTTGAAATTGGAAATTTACATTTTTCACTTTTGTCAGACAATTGCAATATTCTCACAGTAAGCTAATTAGCTCAATTGGAGCATTTCTAGCATGTTTGGTTGAAATTGGAAATTTACATTTTTCACTTTTGTCAGACAATTGCAATATTCTCTCAATAAGCTAATTAGCTCATTTGCAGCATTTCTAGCATGTTTGGTTGAAATTGGAAATTTACATTTTTCAGTGTTGTCAGACGTTTGTAATATTCTCACAATAAGCTAATTAGCTCAATTGGAGCATTTTTAGCATGTTTGGTTGAAATTGGAAATTTACATTTTTCAGTTTTGTCAGACAATTGCAATAATCTCACAGTAAGCTAATTAGCTCAATTGGAGCAATTCTAGCATGTTTGGTTGAAATTGGAAATTTACATTTTTCACTTTTGTCAGACATTTGTAATATTCTCACAATAAGCTAATTAGCTCAATTGGAGCATTTCTAGCATGTTTGGTTGAAATTGGAAATTTACATTTTTCAGTTTTGTCAGACAATTGCAATATTCTCACAATAAGCTAATTAGCTCAATTGGAGCATTTCTAGCATGTTTGGTTGAAATTGGAAATTTACATTTTTCAATTTTGTTAGACGTTTGTAATATTCTCACAATAAGCTAATTAGCTCAATTGGAGCATTTTTAGCATGTTTGGTTGAAATTGGAAATTTACATTTTTCACTTTTGTCAGACAATTGCAATATTCTCACAATAAGCTAATTAGCTCAATTGGAGCAATTCTAGCATGTTTGGTTGAAATTGGAAATTTACATTTTTCACTTTTGTCAGACAATTGCAATATTCTCACAATAAGCTAATTAGCTCAATTGGAGCATTTCTAGCATGTTTGGTTGAAATTGGAAATTTACATTTTTCAGTGTTGTCAGACGTTTGTAATATTCTCACAATAAGCTAATTAGCTCAATTGGAGCATTTCTAGCATGTTTGGTTGAAATTGGAAATTTACATTTTTCACTTTTGTCAGACAATTGCAATATTCTCACAATAAGCTAATTAGCTCAATTGGAGCATTTCTAGCATGTTTGGTTGAAATTGGAAATTTACATTTTTCACTTTTGTCAGACAATTGCAATATTCTTTCAATAAGCTAATTAGCTAAATTGGAGCATTTCTAGCATGTTTGGTTGAAATTGCAAATTTACATTTTTCACTTCTGTCAGACAATTGCAATATTCTCACAATAAGCTAATTAGCTCAATTGGAGCATTTCTAGCATGTTTGGTTGAAATTGGAAATTTACATTTTTCAATTTTGTTAGACGTTTGTAATATTCTCACAATAAGGTAATTAGCTTAATTGGAGCATTTCTAGCATGTTTGGTTGAAATTGGAAATTTACATTTTTCAGTTTTGTCAGACGTTTGTAATATTCTCACAATAAGCTAATTAGCTCAATTGGAGCATTTCTAGCATGTTTGGTTGAAATTGGAAATTTACATTTTTCAGTTTTGTCAGACGTTTGTAATATTTTCACAATAAGCTAATTAGCTCAATTGGAGCATTTCTAGCACGTTTGGTTGAAATTGGAAATTTACATTTTTCACTTTTGTCAAACAATTGCAATATTCTCTCAATAAGCTATTTAGCTCAATTGGAGCATTTCTAGCATGTTTGGTTGAAATTGGAAATTTACATTTTTCACTTTTGTCAGACGTTTGTAATATTCTCACAATAAGCTAATTAGCTCAATTGGAGCATTTCTAGCATGTTTGGTTGAAATTGGAAATTTACATTTTTCAGTTTTGTCAGACGTTTGTAATATTCTCACAATAAGCTAATTAGCTCAATTGGAGCATTTCTAGCATGTTTGGTTGAAATTGGAAATTTACATTTTTCAGTGTTGTCAGACGTTTGTAATATTCTCACAATAAGCTAATTAGCTCAATTGGAGCATTTTTAGCATGTTTGGTTGAAATTGGAAATTTACATTTTTCAGTTTTGTCAGACAATTGCAATAATCTCACAGTAAGCTAATTAGCTCAATTGGAGCAATTCTAGCATGTTTGGTTGAAATTGGAAATTTACATTTTTCACTATTGTCAGACAATTGCAATATTCTCACAATAAGCTAATTAGCTCAATTGGAGCATTTCTAGCATGTTTGGTTGAAATTGGAAATTTACATTTTTCACTTTTGTCAGACAATTGCAATATTCTCTCAATAAGCTAATTAGCTAAATTGGAGCATTTCTAGCATGTTTGGTTGAAATTGCAAATTTACATTTTTCACTTCTGTCAGACAATTGCAATATTCTCACAATAACCTAATTAGCTCATTTGGAGCATTTCTAGCATGTTGGGTTGAAATTAGAAATTTACATTATTCAGTGCTGTCAGACGTTTGTAATATTCTCACAATAAGCTAATTAGCTCAATTGGAGCATTTTTAGCATGTTTGGTTGAAATTGGAAATTTACATTTTTCAGTTTTGTCAGACGTTTGTAAAATTATTACAGTAGGCTTATTTGCGCAATTTGAGCATTTCTAGCATGTTTGGTTGAAATTGGAAATTTACATTTTTCACTTTTGTCAGACAATTGCAATATTCTCACAATAAGCTAATTAGCTCAATTGGAGCATTTCTAGCATGTTTGGTTGAAATTGGAAATTTACATTTTTCACTTTTGTCAGACAATTGCAATATTCTTTCAATAAGCTAATTAGCTCATTTGGAGCATTTCTAGCATGTTTGGTTGAAATTAGAAATTTACATTTTTCAGTGTTGTCAGACATTTGTAATATTCTCACAATAAGCTAATTAGCTCAATTGGAGCATTTCTAGCATGTTTGGTTGAAATTGGAAATTTATATTTTTCACTTTTGTCAGACAATTGCAATAATCTCACAATAAGCTAATTAGCTCAATTGGAGCAATTCTAGCATGTTTGGTTGAAATTGGAAATTTACATTTTTCACTTTTGTCAGACAATTGCAATATTTTCACAATAAGCTAATTAGCTCAATTGGAGCATTTCTAGCGTGTTTGGTTGAAATTGGAAATTTACATTTTTCAGTGTTGTCAGACGTTTGTAATATTCTCACAATAAGCTAATTAGCTCAATTGGAGCATTTTTAGCATGTTTGGTTGAAATTGGAAATTTACATTTTTCAGTTTTGTCAGACAATTGCAATAATCTCACAGTAAGCTAATTAGCTCAATTGGAGCAATTCTAGCATGTTTGGTTGAAATTGGAAATTTACATTTTTCACTTTTGTCAGACAATTGCAATATTCTCACAATAAGCTATTTAGCTCAATTGGAGCATTTCTAGCATGTTTGGTTGAAATTGGAAATTTACATTTTTCACTTTTGTCAGACAATTGCAATATTCTCACAATAACCTAATTAGCTCATTTGGAGCATTTCTAGCATGTTGGGTTGAAATTAGAAATTTACATTATTCAGTGTTGTCAGACGTTTGTAATATTCTCACAATAAGCTAATTAGCTCAATTGGAGCATTTCTAGCATGTTGGGTTGAAATTAGAAATTTACATTATTCAGTGTTGTCAGACAATTGCAATATTCTCACAATAAGCTAATTAGCTCAATTGGAGCATTTCTAGCATGTTTGGTTGAAATTGGAAATTTACATTTTTCACTTTTTTCAGACAATTGCAATATTCTCACAATAAGCTAATTAGCTCAATTGGAGCAATTCTAGCATGTTTGGTTGAAATTGGAAATTTACATTTTTCACTTTTGTCAGACAATTGCAATATTCTCACAATAAGCTAATTAGCTCAATTGGAGCATTTTTAGCATGTTTGGTTGAAATTGGAAATTTACATTTTTCAGTGTTGTCAGACGTTTGTAATATTCTCACAATAAGCTAATTAGCTCAATTGGAGCATTTCTAGCATGTTTGGTTGAAATTGGAAATTTACATTTTTCACTTTTGTCAGACAATTGCAATATTCTCACAATAAGCTAATTAGCTCAATTGGAGCATTTCTAGCATGTTTGGTTGAAATTGGAAATTTACATTTTTCACTTTTGTCAGACAATTGCAATATTCTTTCAATAAGCTAATTAGCTCATTTGGAGCATTTCTAGCATGTTTGGTTGAAATTAGAAATTTACATTTTTCAGTGTTGTCAGACATTTGTAATATTCTCACAATAAGCTAATTAGCTCAATTGGAGCATTTCTAGCATGTTTGGTTGAAATTGGAAATTTACATTTTTCAGTGTTGTCAGACGTTTGTAATATTCTCACAATAAGCTAATTAGCTCAATTGGAGCATTTTTAGCATGTTTGGTTGAAATTGGAAATTTACATTTTTCAGTTTTGTCAGACGTTTGTAATATTCTCACAATAAGCTAATTAGCTCAATTGGAGCATTTCTAGCATGTTTGGTTGAAATTGGAAATTTACATTTTTCAATTTTGTCAGACAATTGCAATAATCTCACAGTAAGCTAATTAGCTCAATTGGAGCAATTCTAGCATGTTTGGTTGAAATTGGAAATTTACATTTTTCACTTTGGTCAGACAATTGCAATATTCTCACAATAAGCTAATTAGCTCAATTGGAGCATTTCTAGCATGTTTGGTTGAAATTGGAAATTTACATTTTTCACTTTTGTCAGACAATTGCAATATTCTCTCAATAAGCTAATTAGCTAAATTGGAGCATTTCTAGCATGTTTGGTTGAAATTGCAAATTTACATTTTTCACTTCTGTCAGACAATTGCAATATTCTCACAATAAGCTAATTAGCTCAATTGGAGCATTTCTAGCATGTTTGGTTGAAATTGGAAATTTACATTTTTCACTTTTGTCAGACAATTGTAATATTCTCACAATAAGCTAATTAGCTCAATTGGAGCATTTTTAGCATGTTTGGTTGAAATTGGAAATTTACATTTTTCAGTTTTGTCAGACGTTTGTAAAATTATTACAGTAGGCTTATTTGCGCAATTTGAGCATTTCTAGCATGTTTGGTTGAAATTGGGAATTTACTTTTTTCACTTTTGTCAGACAATTGCAATATTCTCACAATAAGCTAATTAGCTCAATTGGAGCATTTCTAGCATGTTTCGTTGAAATTGGAAATTTACATTTTTCAGTGTTGTCAGACGTTTGTAATATTCTCACAATAAGCTAATTAGCTAAATTGGAGCATTTCTAGCATGTTTGGTTGAAATTGCAAATTTACATTTTTCACTTCTGTCAGACAATTGCAATATTCTCACAATAAGCTAATTAGCTCAATTGGAGCATTTCTAGCATGTTTGGTTGAAATTGGAAATTTACATTTTTCAATTTTGTTAGACGTTTGTAATATTCTCACAATAAGGTAATTAGCTTAATTGGAGCATTTCTAGCATGTTTGGTTGAAATTGGAAATTTACATTTTTCACTTTTGTCAGACAATTGCAATATTCTCACAATAAGCTAATTAGCTCAATTGGAGCATTTCTAGCATGTTTGGTTGAAATTGGAAATTTACATTTTTCACTTTTGTCAGACAGTTGCAATATTCTCTCAATAAGCTAATTAGCTCATTTGGAGCATTTCTATCCTGTTTGGTTGAAATTAGAATTTTACATTTTTCACTTTTGTCAGACAATTGCAATATTCTCACAATAAGCTAATTAGCTCAATTGGAGCATTTCTAGCATGTTTGGTTGAAATTGGAAATTTACATTTTTCAATTTTGTTAGACGTTTGTAATATTCTCACAATAAGCTAATTAGCTCAATTGGAGCATTTCTAGCATGTTTGGTTGAAATTGCAAATTTACATTTTTCACTTCTGTCAGACAATTGCAATATTCTCACAATAACCTAATTAGCTCATTTGGAGCATTTCTAGCATGTTGGGTTGAAATTAGAAATTTACATTATTCAGTGTTGTCAGACGTTTGTAATATTCTCACAATAAGCTAATTAGCTCAATTGGAGCATTTTTAGCATGTTTGGTTGAAATTGGAAATTTACATTTTTCAATTTTGTTAGACGTTTGTAATATTCTCACAATAAGGTAATTAGCTTAATTGGAGCATTTCTAGCATGTTTGGTTGAAATTGGAAATTTACATTTTTCAGTTTTGTCAGACGTTTGTAATATTCTCACAATAAGCTAATTAGCTCAATTGGAGCATTTCTAGCATGTTTGGTTGAAATTGGAAATTTACATTTTTCAGTTTTGTCAGACGTTTGTAATATTTTCACAATAAGCTAATTAGCTCAATTGGAGCATTTCTAGCACGTTTGGTTGAAATTGGAAATTTACATTTTTCACTTTTGTCAAACAATTGCAATATTCTCTCAATAAGCTATTTAGCTCAATTGGAGCATTTCTAGCATGTTTGGTTGAAATTGGAAATTTACATTTTTCACTTTTGTCAGACGTTTGTAATATTCTCACAATAAGCTAATTAGCTCAATTGGAGCATTTCTAGCATGTTTGGTTGAAATTGGAAATTTACATTTTTCAGTTTTGTCAGACGTTTGTAATATTCTCACAATAAGCTAATTAGCTCAATTGGAGCATTTCTAGCATGTTTGGTTGAAATTGGAAATTTACATTTTTCAGTGTTGTCAGACGTTTGTAATATTCTCACAATAAGCTAATTAGCTCAATTGGAGCATTTTTAGCATGTTTGGTTGAAATTGGAAATTTACATTTTTCAGTTTTGTCAGACAATTGCAATAATCTCACAGTAAGCTAATTAGCTCAATTGGAGCAATTCTAGCATGTTTGGTTGAAATTGGAAATTTACATTTTTCACTATTGTCAGACAATTGCAATATTCTCACAATAAGCTAATTAGCTCAATTGGAGCATTTCTAGCATGTTTGGTTGAAATTGGAAATTTACATTTTTCACTTTTGTCAGACAATTGCAATATTCTCTCAATAAGCTAATTAGCTAAATTGGAGCATTTCTAGCATGTTTGGTTGAAATTGCAAATTTACATTTTTCACTTCTGTCAGACAATTGCAATATTCTCACAATAACCTAATTAGCTCATTTGGAGCATTTCTAGCATGTTGGGTTGAAATTAGAAATTTACATTATTCAGTGCTGTCAGACGTTTGTAATATTCTCACAATAAGCTAATTAGCTCAATTGGAGCATTTTTAGCATGTTTGGTTGAAATTGGAAATTTACATTTTTCAGTTTTGTCAGACGTTTGTAAAATTATTACAGTAGGCTTATTTGCGCAATTTGAGCATTTCTAGCATGTTTGGTTGAAATTGGAAATTTACATTTTTCACTTTTGTCAGACAATTGCAATATTCTCACAATAAGCTAATTAGCTCAATTGGAGCATTTCTAGCATGTTTGGTTGAAATTGGAAATTTACATTTTTCACTTTTGTCAGACAATTGCAATATTCTTTCAATAAGCTAATTAGCTCATTTGGAGCATTTCTAGCATGTTTGGTTGAAATTAGAAATTTACATTTTTCAGTGTTGTCAGACATTTGTAATATTCTCACAATAAGCTAATTAGCTCAATTGGAGCATTTCTAGCATGTTTGGTTGAAATTGGAAATTTATATTTTTCACTTTTGTCAGACAATTGCAATAATCTCACAATAAGCTAATTAGCTCAATTGGAGCAATTCTAGCATGTTTGGTTGAAATTGGAAATTTACATTTTTCACTTTTGTCAGACAATTGCAATATTTTCACAATAAGCTAATTAGCTCAATTGGAGCATTTCTAGCGTGTTTGGTTGAAATTGGAAATTTACATTTTTCAGTGTTGTCAGACGTTTGTAATATTCTCACAATAAGCTAATTAGCTCAATTGGAGCATTTTTAGCATGTTTGGTTGAAATTGGAAATTTACATTTTTCAGTTTTGTCAGACAATTGCAATAATCTCACAGTAAGCTAATTAGCTCAATTGGAGCAATTCTAGCATGTTTGGTTGAAATTGGAAATTTACATTTTTCACTTTTGTCAGACAATTGCAATATTCTCACAATAAGCTATTTAGCTCAATTGGAGCATTTCTAGCATGTTTGGTTGAAATTGGAAATTTACATTTTTCACTTTTGTCAGACAATTGCAATATTCTCACAATAACCTAATTAGCTCATTTGGAGCATTTCTAGCATGTTGGGTTGAAATTAGAAATTTACATTATTCAGTGTTGTCAGACGTTTGTAATATTCTCACAATAAGCTAATTAGCTCAATTGGAGCATTTCTAGCATGTTGGGTTGAAATTAGAAATTTACATTATTCAGTGTTGTCAGACAATTGCAATATTCTCACAATAAGCTAATTAGCTCAATTGGAGCATTTCTAGCATGTTTGGTTGAAATTGGAAATTTACATTTTTCACTTTTGTCAGACAATTGCAATATTCTCACAATAAGCTAATTAGCTCAATTGGAGCAATTCTAGCATGTTTGGTTGAAATTGGAAATTTACATTTTTCACTTTTGTCAGACAATTGCAATATTCTCACAATAAGCTAATTAGCTCAATTGGAGCATTTTTAGCATGTTTGGTTGAAATTGGAAATTTACATTTTTCAGTGTTGTCAGACGTTTGTAATATTCTCACAATAAGCTAATTAGCTCAATTGGAGCATTTCTAGCATGTTTGGTTGAAATTGGAAATTTACATTTTTCACTTTTGTCAGACAATTGCAATATTCTCACAATAAGCTAATTAGCTCAATTGGAGCATTTCTAGCATGTTTGGTTGAAATTGGAAATTTACATTTTTCACTTTTGTCAGACAATTGCAATATTCTTTCAATAAGCTAATTAGCTCATTTGGAGCATTTCTAGCATGTTTGGTTGAAATTAGAAATTTACATTTTTCAGTGTTGTCAGACATTTGTAATATTCTCACAATAAGCTAATTAGCTCAATTGGAGCATTTCTAGCATGTTTGGTTGAAATTGGAAATTTACATTTTTCAGTGTTGTCAGACGTTTGTAATATTCTCACAATAAGCTAATTAGCTCAATTGGAGCATTTTTAGCATGTTTGGTTGAAATTGGAAATTTACATTTTTCAGTTTTGTCAGACGTTTGTAATATTCTCACAATAAGCTAATTAGCTCAATTGGAGCATTTTTAGCATGTTTGGTTGAAATTGGAAATTTACATTTTTCAATTTTGTCAGACAATTGCAATAATCTCACAGTAAGCTAATTAGCTCAATTGGAGCAATTCTAGCATGTTTGGTTGAAATTGGAAATTTACATTTTTCACTTTGGTCAGACAATTGCAATATTCTCACAATAAGCTAATTAGCTCAATTGGAGCATTTCTAGCATGTTTGGTTGAAATTGGAAATTTACATTTTTCACTTTTGTCAGACAATTGCAATATTCTCTCAATAAGCTAATTAGCTAAATTGGAGCATTTCTAGCATGTTTGGTTGAAATTGCAAATTTACATTTTTCACTTCTGTCAGACAATTGCAATATTCTCACAATAAGCTAATTAGCTCAATTGGAGCATTTCTAGCATGTTTGGTTGAAATTGGAAATTTACATTTTTCACTTTTGTCAGACAATTGTAATATTCTCACAATAAGCTAATTAGCTCAATTGGAGCATTTTTAGCATGTTTGGTTGAAATTGGAAATTTACATTTTTCAGTTTTGTCAGACGTTTGTAAAATTATTACAGTAGGCTTATTTGCGCAATTTGAGCATTTCTAGCATGTTTGGTTGAAATTGGGAATTTACTTTTTTCACTTTTGTCAGACAATTGCAATATTCTCACAATAAGCTAATTAGCTCAATTGGAGCATTTCTAGCATGTTTCGTTGAAATTGGAAATTTACATTTTTCAGTGTTGTCAGACGTTTGTAATATTCTCACAATAAGCTAATTAGCTAAATTGGAGCATTTCTAGCATGTTTGGTTGAAATTGCAAATTTACATTTTTCACTTCTGTCAGACAATTGCAATATTCTCACAATAAGCTAATTAGCTCAATTGGAGCATTTCTAGCATGTTTGGTTGAAATTGGAAATTTACATTTTTCAATTTTGTTAGACGTTTGTAATATTCTCACAATAAGGTAATTAGCTTAATTGGAGCATTTCTAGCATGTTTGGTTGAAATTGGAAATTTACATTTTTCACTTTTGTCAGACAATTGCAATATTCTCACAATAAGCTAATTAGCTCAATTGGAGCATTTCTAGCATGTTTGGTTGAAATTGGAAATTTACATTTTTCACTTTTGTCAGACAGTTGCAATATTCTCTCAATAAGCTAATTAGCTCATTTGGAGCATTTCTATCCTGTTTGGTTGAAATTAGAATTTTACATTTTTCACTTTTGTCAGACAATTGCAATATTCTCACAATAAGCTAATTAGCTCAATTGGAGCATTTCTAGCATGTTTGGTTGAAATTGGAAATTTACATTTTTCAATTTTGTTAGACGTTTGTAATATTCTCACAATAAGCTAATTAGCTCAATTGGAGCATTTCTAGCATGTTTGGTTGAAATTGCAAATTTACATTTTTCACTTCTGTCAGACAATTGCAATATTCTCACAATAACCTAATTAGCTCATTTGGAGCATTTCTAGCATGTTGGGTTGAAATTAGAAATTTACATTATTCAGTGTTGTCAGACGTTTGTAATATTCTCACAATAAGCTAATTAGCTCAATTGGAGCATTTTTAGCATGTTTGGTTGAAATTGGAAATTTACATTTTTCACTTTTGTCAGACGTTTGTAAAATTAATACAGTAGGCTTATTTGCGCAATTTGAGCATTTCTAGCATGTTTGGTTGAAATTGGAAATTTACATTTTTCACTTTTGTCAGACAATTGCAATATTCTCACAATAAGCTAATTAGCTCAATTGGAGCATTTCTAGCATGTTTGGTTGAAATTGGAAATTTACATTTTTCACTTTTGTCAGACAATTGCAATATTCTTTCAATAAGCTAATTAGCTCATTTGGAGCATTTCTAGCATGTTTGGTTGAAATTAGAAATTTACATTTTTCAGTGTTGTCAGACATTTGTAATATTCTCACAATAAGCTAATTAGCTCAATTGGAGCATTTCTAGCATGTTTGGTTGAAATTGGAAATTTATATTTTTCACTTTTGTCAGACAATTGCAATAATCTCACAATAAGCTAATTAGCTCAATTGGAGCAATTCTAGCATGTTTGGTTGAAATTGGAAATTTACATTTTTCACTTTTGTCAGACAATTGCAATATTCTCACAATAAGCTAATTAGCTCAATTGGAGCATTTCTAGCGTGTTTGGTTGAAATTGGAAATTTACATTTTTCAGTGTTGTCAGACGTTTGTAATATTCTCACAATAAGCTAATTAGCTCAATTGGAGCATTTTTAGCATGTTTGGTTGAAATTGGAAATTTACATTTTTCAGTTTTGTCAGACAATTGCAATAATCTCACAGTAAGCTAATTAGCTCAATTGGAGCAATTCTAGCATGTTTGGTTGAAATTGGAAATTTACATTTTTCACTTTTGTCAGACAATTGCAATATTCTCACAATAAGCTAATTAGCTCAATTGGAGCATTTCTAGCATGTTTGGTTGAAATTGGAAATTTACATTTTTCACTTTTGTCAGACAATTGCAATATTCTCACAATAACCTAATTAGCTCATTTGGAGCATTTCTAGCATGTTGGGTTGAAATTAGAAATTTACATTATTCAGTGTTGTCAGACGTTTGTAATATTCTCACAATAAGCTAATTAGCTCAATTGGAGCATTTCTAGCATGTTGGGTTGAAATTAGAAATTTACATTATTCAGTGTTGTCAGACAATTGCAATATTCTCACAATAAGCTAATTAGCTCAATTGGAGCATTTCTAGCATGTTTGGTTGAAATTGGAAATTTACATTTTTCACTTTTGTCAGACAATTGCAATATTCTCACAATAAGCTAATTAGCTCAATTGGAGCAATTCTAGCATGTTTGGTTGAAATTGGAAATTTACATTTTTCACTTTTGTCAGACAATTGCAATATTCTCACAATAAGCTAATTAGCTCAATTGGAGCATTTTTAGCATGTTTGGTTGAAATTGGAAATTTACATTTTTCAGTGTTGTCAGACGTTTTTAATATTCTCACAATAAGCTAATTAGCTCAATTGGAGCATTTCTAGCATGTTTGGTTGAAATTGGAAATTTACATTTTTCACTTTTGTCAGACAATTGCAATATTCTCACAATAAGCTAATTAGCTCAATTGGAGCATTTCTAGCATGTTTGGTTGAAATTGGAAATTTACATTTTTCACTTTTGTCAGACAATTGCAATATTCTTTCAATAAGCTAATTAGCTCATTTGGAGCATTTCTAGCATGTTTGGTTGAAATTAGAAATTTACATTTTTCAGTGTTGTCAGACATTTGTAATATTCTCACAATAAGCTAATTAGCTCAATTGGAGCATTTCTAGCATGTTTGGTTGAAATTGGAAATTTACATTTTTCAGTGTTGTCAGACGTTTGTAATATTCTCACAATAAGCTAATTAGCTCAATTGGAGCATTTCTAGCATGTTTGGTTGAAATTGGAAATTTACATTTTTCACTTTTGTCAGACGTTTGTAATATTCTCACAATAAGCTAATTAGCTCAATTGGAGCATTTCTAGCATGTTTGGTTGAAATTGAAAATTTACATTTTTCAGTGTTGTCAGACGTTTGTAATATTCTCACAATAAGCTAATTAGCTCAATTGGAGCATTTTTAGCATGTTTGGTTGAAATTGGAAATTTACATTTTTCAGTTTTGTCAGACGTTTGTAATATTCTCACAATAAGCTAATTAGCTCAATTGGAGCATTTTTAGCATGTTTGGTTGAAATTGGAAATTTACATTTTTCAGTTTTGTCAGACAATTGCAATAATCTCACAGTAAGCTAATTAGCTCAATTGGAGCAATTCTAGCATGTTTGGTTGAAATTGGAAATTTACATTTTTCACTTTGGTCAGACAATTGCAATATTCTCACAATAAGCTAATTAGCTCAATTGGAGCATTTCTAGCATGTTTGGTTGAAATTGGAAATTTACATTTTTCACTTTTGTCAGACAATTGCAATATTCTCTCAATAAGCTAATTAGCTAAATTGGAGCATTTCTAGCATGTTTGGTTGAAATTGCAAATTTACATTTTTCACTTCTGTCAGACAATTGCAATATTCTCACAATAAGCTAATTAGCTCAATTGGAGCATTTCTAGCATGTTTGGTTGAAATTGGAAATTTACATTTTTCACTTTTGTCAGACAATTGTAATATTCTCACAATAAGCTAATTAGCTCAATTGGAGCATTTTTAGCATGTTTGGTTGAAATTGGAAATTTACATTTTTCAGTTTTGTCAGACGTTTGTAAAATTATTACAGTAGGCTTATTTGCGCAATTTGAGCATTTCTAGCATGTTTGGTTGAAATTGGAAATTTACATTTTTCACTTTTGTAAGACAATTGCAATATTCTCACAATAAGCTAATTAGCTCAATTGGAGCATTTCTAGCATGTTTCGTTGAAATTGGAAATTTACTTTTTTCAGTGTTGTCAGACGTTTGTAATATTTTCACAATAAGCTAATTAGCTAAATTAGAGCATTTCTAGCATGTTTGGTTGAAATTGCAAATTTACATTTTTCACTTCTGTCAGACAATTGCAATATTCTCACAATAAGCTAATTAGCTCAATTGGAGCATTTCTAGCATGTTTGGTTGAAATTGGAAATTTACATTTTTCAATTTTGTTAGACGTTTGTAATATTCTCACAATAAGGTAATTAGCTTAATTGGAGCATTTCTAGCATGTTTGGTTGAAATTGGAAATTTACATTTTTCACTTTTGTCAGACAATTGCAATATTCTCACAATAAGCTAATTAGCTCAAATGGAGCATTTCTAGCATGTTTGGTTGAAATTGGAAATTTCCATTTTTCAGTGTTGTCAGACGTTTGTAATATTCTCACAATAAGCTAATTAGCTCAATTGGAGCATTTTTAGCATGTTTGGTTGAAATTGGAAATTTACATTTTTCAGTTTTGTCAGACAATTGCAATAATCTCACAGTAAGCTAATTAGCTCAATTGGAGCAATTCTAGCATGTTTGGTTGAAATTGGAAATTTACATTTTTCACTATTGTCAGACAATTGCAATATTCTCACAATAAGCTAATTAGCTCAATTGGAGCATTTCTAGCATGTTTGGTTGAAATTGGAAATTTACATTTTTCACTTTTGTCAGACAATTGCAATATTCTCTCAATAAGCTAATTAGCTAAATTAGAGCATTTCTAGCATGTTTGGTTGAAATTGCAAATTTACATTTTTCACTTCTGTCAGACAATTGCAATATTCTCACAATAACCTAATTAGCTCATTTGGAGCATTTCTAGCATGTTGGGTTGAAATTAGAAATTTACATTATTCAGTGTTGTCAGACGTTTGTAATATTCTCACAATAAGCTAATTAGCTCAATTGGAGCATTTTTAGCATGTTTGGTTGAAATTGGAAATTTACATTTTTCAGTTTTGTCAGACGTTTGTAAAATTATTACAGTAGGCTTATTTGCGCAATTTGAGCATTTCTAGCATGTTTGGTTGAAATTGGAAATTTACATTTTTCACTTTTGTCAGACAATTGCAATATTCTCACAATAAGCTAATTAGCTCAATTGGAGCATTTCTAGCATGTTTGGTTGAAATTGGAAATTTACATTTTTCACTTTTGTCAGACAATTGCAATATTCTTTCAATAAGCTAATTAGCTCATTTGGAGCATTTCTAGCATGTTTGGTTGAAATTAGAAATTTACATTTTTCAGTGTTGTCAGACATTTGTAATATTCTCACAATAAGCTAATTAGCTCAATTGGAGCATTTCTAGCATGTTTGGTTGAAATTGGAAATTTATATTTTTCACTTTTGTCAGACAATTGCAATAATCTCACAATAAGCTAATTAGCTCAATTGGAGCAATTCTAGCATGTTTGGTTGAAATTGGAAATTTACATTTTTCACTTTTGTCAGACAATTGCAATATTTTCACAATAAGCTAATTAGCTCAATTGGAGCATTTCTAGCGTGTTTGGTTGAAATTGGAAATTTACATTTTTCAGTGTTGTCAGACGTTTGTAATATTCTCACAATAAGCTAATTAGCTCAATTGGAGCATTTTTAGCATGTTTGGTTGAAATTGGAAATTTACATTTTTCAGTTTTGTCAGACAATTGCAATAATCTCACAGTAAGCTAATTAGCTCAATTGGAGCAATTCTAGCATGTTTGGTTGAAATTGGAAATTTACATTTTTCACTTTTGTCAGACAATTGCAATATTCTCACAATAAGCTATTTAGCTCAATTGGAGCATTTCTAGCATGTTTGGTTGAAATTGGAAATTTACATTTTTCACTTTTGTCAGACAATTGCAATATTCTCACAATAACCTAATTAGCTCATTTGGAGCATTTCTAGCATGTTGGGTTGAAATTAGAAATTTACATTATTCAGTGTTGTCAGACGTTTGTAATATTCTCACAATAAGCTAATTAGCTCAATTGGAGCATTTCTAGCATGTTGGGTTGAAATTAGAAATTTACATTATTCAGTGTTGTCAGACAATTGCAATATTCTCACAATAAGCTAATTAGCTCAATTGGAGCATTTCTAGCATGTTTGGTTGAAATTGGAAATTTACATTTTTCACTTTTGTCAGACAATTGCAATATTCTCACAATAAGCTAATTAGCTCAATTGGAGCAATTCTAGCATGTTTGGTTGAAATTGGAAATTTACATTTTTCACTTTTGTCAGACAATTGCAATATTCTCACAATAAGCTAATTAGCTCAATTGGAGCATTTTTAGCATGTTTGGTTGAAATTGGAAATTTACATTTTTCAGTGTTGTCAGACGTTTGTAATATTCTCACAATAAGCTAATTAGCTCAATTGGAGCATTTCTAGCATGTTTGGTTGAAATTGGAAATTTACATTTTTCACTTTTGTCAGACAATTGCAATATTCTCACAATAAGCTAATTAGCTCAATTGGAGCATTTCTAGCATGTTTGGTTGAAATTGGAAATTTACATTTTTCACTTTTGTCAGACAATTGCAATATTCTTTCAATAAGCTAATTAGCTCATTTGGAGCATTTCTAGCATGTTTGGTTGAAATTAGAAATTTACATTTTTCAGTGTTGTCAGACATTTGTAATATTCTCACAATAAGCTAATTAGCTCAATTGGAGCATTTCTAGCATGTTTGGTTGAAATTGGAAATTTACATTTTTCAGTGTTGTCAGACGTTTGTAATATTCTCACAATAAGCTAATTAGCTCAATTGGAGCATTTCTAGCATGTTTGGTTGAAATTGGAAATTTACATTTTTCACTTTTGTCAGACGTTTGTAATATTCTCACAATAAGCTAATTAGCTCAATTGGAGCATTTCTAGCATGTTTGGTTGAAATTGGAAATTTACATTTTTCAGTGTTGTCAGACGTTTGTAATATTCTCACAATAAGCTAATTAGCTCAATTGGAGCATTTTTAGCATGTTTGGTTGAAATTGGAAATTTACATTATTCAGTGTTGTCAGACAATTGCAATATTCTCACAATAAGCTAATTAGCTCAATTGGAGCATTTCTAGCATGTTTGGTTGAAATTGGAAATTTACATTTTTCACTTTTGTCAGACAATTGCAATATTCTCACAATAAGCTAATTAGCTCAATTGGAGCAATTCTAGCATGTTTGGTTGAAATTGGAAATTTACATTTTTCACTTTTGTCAGACAATTGCAATATTCTTTCAATAAGCTAATTAGCTCATTTGGAGCATTTCTAGCATGTTTGGTTGAAATTAGAAATTTACATTTTTCAGTGTTGTCAGACATTTGTAATATTCTCACAATAAGCTAATTAGCTCAATTGGAGCATTTCTAGCATGTTTGGTTGAAATTGGAAATTTACATTTTTCAGTGTTGTCAGACGTTTGTAATATTCTCACAATAAGCTAATTAGCTCAATTGGAGCATTTCTAGCATGTTTGGTTGAAATTGCAAATTTACATTTTTCACTTCTGTCAGACAATTGCAATATTCTCACAATAAGCTAATTAGCTCAATTGGAGCATTTCTAGCATGTTTGGTTGAAATTGGAAATTTACATTTTTCAATTTTGTTAGACGTTTGTAATATTCTCACAATAAGGTAATTAGCTTAATTGGAGCATTTCTAGCATGTTTGGTTGAAATTGGAAATTTACATTTTTCACTTTTGTCAGACAATTGCAATATTCTCACATTAAGCTAATTAGCTCAATTGGAGCATTTCTAGCATGTTTGGTTGAAATTGGAAATTTACATTTTTCACTTTTGTCAGACAGTTGCAATATTCTCTCAATAAGCTAATTAGCTCATTTGGAGCATTTCTATCCTGTTTGGTTGAAATTAGAATTTTACATTTTTCACTTTTGTCAGACAATTGCAATATTCTCACAATAAGCTAATTAGCTCAATTGGAGCATTTCTAGCATGTTTGGTTGAAATTGGAAATTTACATTTTTCAATTTTGTTAGACGTTTGTAATATTCTCACAATAAGCTAATTAGCTCAATTGGAGCATTTCTAGCATGTTTGGTTGAAATTGCAAATTTACATTTTTCACTTCTGTCAGACAATTGCAATATTCTCACAATAACCTAATTAGCTCATTTGGAGCATTTTTAGCATGTTGGGTTGAAATTAGAAATTTACATTATTCAGTGTTGTCAGACGTTTGTAATATTCTCACAATAAGCTAATTAGCTCAATTGGAGCATTTTTAGCATGTTTGGTTGAAATTGGAAATTTACATTTTTCACTTTTGTCAGACGTTTGTAAAATTATTACAGTAGGCTTATTTGCGCAATTTGAGCATTTCTAGCATGTTTGGTTGAAATTGGAAATTTACATTTTTCACTTTTGTCAGACAATTGCAATATTCTCACAATAAGCTAATTAGCTCAATTGGAGCATTTCTAGCATGTTTGGTTGAAATTGGAAATTTACATTTTTCACTTTTGTCAGACAATTGCAATATTCTTTCAATAAGCTAATTAGCTCATTTGGAGCATTTCTAGCATGTTTGGTTGAAATTAGAAATTTACATTTTTCAGTGTTGTCAGACATTTGTAATATTCTCACAATAAGCTAATTAGCTCAATTGGAGCATTTCTAGCATGTTTGGTTGAAATTGGAAATTTATATTTTTCACTTTTGTCAGACAATTGCAATAATCTCACAATAAGCTAATTAGCTCAATTGGAGCAATTCTAGCATGTTTGGTTGAAATTGGAAATTTACATTTTTCACTTTTGTCAGACAATTGCAATATTCTCACAATAAGCTAATTAGCTCAATTGGAGCATTTCTAGCGTGTTTGGTTGAAATTGGAAATTTACATTTTTCAGTGTTGTCAGACGTTTGTAATATTCTCACAATAAGCTAATTAGCTCAATTGGAGCATTTTTAGCATGTTTGGTTGAAATTGGAAATTTACATTTTTCAGTTTTGTCAGACAATTGCAATAATCTCACAGTAAGCTAATTAGCTCAATTGGAGCAATTCTAGCATGTTTGGTTGAAATTGGAAATTTACATTTTTCACTTTTGTCAGACAATTGCAATATTCTCACAATAAGCTAATTAGCTCAATTGGAGCATTTCTAGCATGTTTGGTTGAAATTGGAAATTTACATTTTTCACTTTTGTCAGACAATTGCAATATTCTCACAATAACCTAATTAGCTCATTTGGAGCATTTCTAGCATGTTGGGTTGAAATTAGAAATTTACATTATTCAGTGTTGTCAGACGTTTGTAATATTCTCACAATAAGCTAATTAGCTCAATTGGAGCATTTCTAGCATGTTGGGTTGAAATTAGAAATTTACATTATTCAGTGTTGTCAGACAATTGCAATATTCTCACAATAAGCTAATTAGCTCAATTGGAGCATTTCTAGCATGTTTGGTTGAAATTGGAAATTTACATTTTTCACTTTTGTCAGACAATTGCAATATTCTCACAATAAGCTAATTAGCTCAATTGGAGCAATTCTAGCATGTTTGGTTGAAATTGGAAATTTACATTTTTCACTTTTGTCAGACAATTGCAATATTCTCACAATAAGCTAATTAGCTCAATTGGAGCATTTTTAGCATGTTTGGTTGAAATTGGAAATTTACATTTTTCAGTGTTGTCAGACGTTTGTAATATTCTCACAATAAGCTAATTAGCTCAATTGGAGCATTTCTAGCATGTTTGGTTGAAATTGGAAATTTACATTTTTCACTTTTGTCAGACAATTGCAATATTCTCACAATAAGCTAATTAGCTCAATTGGAGCATTTCTAGCATGTTTGGTTGAAATTGGAAATTTACATTTTTCACTTTTGTCAGACAATTGCAATATTCTTTCAATAAGCTAATTAGCTCATTTGGAGCATTTCTAGCATGTTTGGTTGAAATTAGAAATTTACATTTTTCAGTGTTGTCAGACATTTGTAATATTCTCACAATAAGCTAATTAGCTCAATTGGAGCATTTCTAGCATGTTTGGTTGAAATTGGAAATTTACATTTTTCAGTGTTGTCAGACGTTTGTAATATTCTCACAATAAGCTAATTAGCTCAATTGGAGCATTTCTAGCATGTTTGGTTGAAATTGGAAATTTACATTTTTCACTTTTGTCAGACGTTGGTAATATTCTCACAATAAGCTAATTAGCTCAATTGGAGCATTTCTAGCATGTTTGGTTGAAATTGAAAATTTACATTTTTCAGTGTTGTCAGACGTTTGTAATATTCTCACAATAAGCTAATTAGCTCAATTGGAGCATTTTTAGCATGTTTGGTTGAAATTGGAAATTTACATTTTTCAGTTTTGTCAGACGTTTGTAATATTCTCACAATAAGCTAATTAGCTCAATTGGAGCATTTTTAGCATGTTTGGTTGAAATTGGAAATTTACATTTTTCAGTTTTGTCAGACAATTGCAATAATCTCACAGTAAGCTAATTAGCTCAATTGGAGCAATTCTAGCATGTTTGGTTGAAATTGGAAATTTACATTTTTCACTTTGGTCAGACAATTGCAATATTCTCTCAATAAGCTAATTAGCTAAATTGGAGCATTTCTAGCATGTTTGGTTGAAATTGCAAATTTACATTTTTCACTTCTGTCAGACAATTGCAATATTCTCACAATAAGCTAATTAGCTCAATTGGAGCATTTCTAGCATGTTTGGTTGAAATTGGAAATTTACATTTTTCACTTTTGTCAGACAATTGTAATATTCTCACAATAAGCTAATTAGCTCAATTGGAGCATTTTTAGCATGTTTGGTTGAAATTGGAAATTTACATTTTTCAGTTTTGTCAGACAATTGCAATAATCTCACAGTAAGCTAATTAGCTAAATTGGAGCATTTCTAGCATGTTTGGTTGAAATTGCAAATTTACATTTTTCACTTCTGTCAGACAATTGCAATATTCTCACAATAAGCTAATTAGCTCAATTGGAGCATTTCTAGCATGTTTGGTTGAAATTGGAAATTTACATTTTTCACTTTTGTCAGACAATTGTAATATTCTCACAATAAGCTAATTAGCTCAATTGGAGCATTTTTAGCATGTTTGGTTGAAATTGGAAATTTACATTTTTCAGTTTTGTCAGACGTTTGTAAAATTATTACAGTAGGCTTATTTGCGCAATTTGAGCATTTCTAGCATGTTTGGTTGAAATTGGAAATTTACTTTTTTCACTTTTGTCAGACAATTGCAATATTCTCACAATAAGCTAATTAGCTCAATTGGAGCATTTCTAGCATGTTTCGTTGAAATTGGAAATTTACATTTTTCAGTGTTGTCAGACGTTTGTAATATTCTCACAATAAGCTAATTAGCTAAATTGGAGCATTTCTAGCATGTTTGGTTGAAATTGCAAATTTACATTTTTCACTTCTGTCAGACAATTGCAATATTCTCACAATAAGCTAATTAGCTCAATTGGAGCATTTCTAGCATGTTTGGTTGAAATTGGAAATTTACATTTTTCAATTTTGTTAGACGTTTGTAATATTCTCACAATAAGGTAATTAGCTTAATTGGAGCATTTCTAGCATGTTTGGTTGAAATTGGAAATTTACATTTTTCACATTTGTCAGACAATTGCAATATTCTCACAATAAGCTAATTAGCTCAATTGGAGCATTTCTAGCATGTTTGGTTGAAATTGGAAATTTACATTTTTCACTTTTGTCAGACAGTTGCAACATTCTCTCAATAAGCTAATTAGCTCATTTGGAGCATTTCTATCCTGTTTGGTTGAAATTAGAATTTTACATTTTTCACTTTTGTCAGACAATTGCAATATTCTCACAATAAGCTAATTAGCTCAATTGGAGCATTTCTATCATGTTTGGTTGAAATTGGAAATTTACATTTTTCAGTTTTGTCAGACAATTGCAATAATCTCACAGTAAGCTAATTAGCTCAATTGGAGCAATTCTAGCATGTTTGGTTGAAATTGGAAATTTACATTTTTCACTTTTGTCAGACAATTGCAATATTCTCACAATAAGCTAATTAGCTCAATTGGAGCATTTCTAGCATGTTTGGTTGAAATTGGAAATTTACATTTTTCACTTTTGTCAGACAATTGCAATATTCTCTCAATAAGCTAATTAGCTAAATTGGAGCATTTCTAGCATGTTTGGTTGAAATTGCAATTTTACATTTTTCACTTCTGTCAGACAATTGCAATATTCTCACAATAACCTAATTAGCTCATTTGGAGCATTTCTAGCATGTTGGGTTGAAATTAGAAACTTACATTATTCAGTGTTGTCAGACGTTTGTAATATTCTCACAATAAGCTAATTAGCTCAATTGGAGCATTTTTAGCATGTTTGGTTGAAATTGGAAATTTACATTTTTCAGTTTTGTCAGACGTTTGTAAAATTATTACAGTAGGCTTATTTGCGCAATTTGAGCATTTCTAGCATGTTTGGTTGAAATTGGAAATTTACTTTTTTCACTTTTGTCAGACAATTGCAATATTCTCACAATAAGCTAATTAGCTCAATTGGAGCATTTCTAGCATGTTTCGTTGAAATTGGAAATTTACATTTTTCAGTGTTGTCAGACGTTTGTAATATTCTCACAATAAGCTAATTAGCTAAATTGGAGCATTTCTAGCATGTTTGGTTGAAATTGCAAATTTACATTTTTCACTTCTGTCAGACAATTGCAATATTCTCACAATAAGCTAATTAGCTCAATTGGAGCATTTCTAGCATGTTTGGTTGAAATTGGAAATTTACATTTTTCAATTTTGTTAGACGTTTGTAATATTCTCACAATAAGGTAATTAGCTTAATTGGAGCATTTCTAGCATGTTTGGTTGAAATTGGAAATTTACATTTTTCACTTTTGTCAGACAATTGCAATATTCTCACAATAAGCTAATTAGCTCAATTGGAGCATTTCTAGCATGTTTGGTTGAAATTGGAAATTTACATTTTTCACTTTTGTCAGACAGTTGCAATATTCTCTCAATAAGCTAATTAGCTCATTTGGAGCATTTCTATCCTGTTTGGTTGAAATTAGAATTTTACATTTTTCACTTTTGTCAGAAAATTGCAATATTCTCACAATAAGCTAATTAGCTCAATTGGAGCATTTCTAGCATGTTTGGTTGAAATTGGAAATTTACATTTTTCAATTTTGTTAGACGTTTGTAATATTCTCACAATAAGCTAATTAGCTCAATTGGAGCATTTCTAGCATGTTTGGTTGAAATTGCAAATTTACATTTTTCACTTTTGTCAGACAATTGCAATATTCTCACAATAAGCTAATTAGCTCAATTGGAGCATTTCTAGCATGTTTGGTTGAAATTGGAAATTTACATTTTTCACTTTTGTCAGACAATTGCAATATTCTTTCAATAAGCTAATTAGCTCATTTGGAGCATTTCTAGCATGTTTGGTTGAAATTAGAAATTTACATTTTTCAGTGTTGTCAGACATTTGTAATATTCTCACAATAAGCTAATTAGCTCAATTGGAGCATTTCTAGCATGTTTGGTTGAAATTGGAAATTTACATTTTTCACTTTTGTCAGACAATTGCAATAATCTCACAGTAAGCTAATTAGCTCAATTGGAGCAATTCTAGCATGTTTGGTTGAAATTGGAAATTTACATTTTTCACTTTTGTCAGACAATTGCAATATTCTCACAATAAGCTAATTAGCTCAATTGGAGCATTTCTAGCATGTTTGGTTGAAATTGGAAATTTACATTTTTCACTTTTGTCAGACAATTGCAATATTCTCTCAATAAGCTAATTAGCTAAATTGGAGCATTTCTAGCATGTTTGGTTGAAATTGGAAATTTACATTTTTCACTTTTGTCAGACAATTGCAATATTCTCACAATAACCTAATTAGCTCAATTGGAGCATTTCTAGCATGTTGGGTTGAAATTAGAAATTTACATTATTCAGTGTTGTCAGACGTTTGTAATATTCTCACAATAAGCTAATTAGCTCAATTGGAGCATTTCTAGCATGTTTGGTTGAAAGTGGAAATTTACATTTTTCAGTGTTGTCAGACGTTTGTAATATTCTCACAATAAGCTAATTAGCTCAATTGGAGCATTTCTAGCATGTTTGGTTGAAATTGGAAATTTACATTTTTCACTTTTGTCAGACGTTTGTAATATTCTCACAATAAGCTAATTAGCTCAATTGGAGCATTTCTAGCATGTTTGGTTGAAATTGGAAATTTACATTTTTCAGTGTTGTCAGACGTTTGTAATATTCTCACAATAAGCTAATTAGCTCAATTGGAGCATTTTTAGCATGTTTGGTTGAAATTGGAAATTTACATTTTTCAGTTTTGTCAGACGTTTGTAATATTCTCACAATAAGCTAATTAGCTCAATTGGAGCATTTTTAGCATGTTTGGTTGAAATTGGAAATTTACATTTTTCAGTTTTGTCAGACAATTGCAATAATCTCACAGTAAGCTAATTAGCTCAATTGGAGCAATTCTAGCATGTTTGGTTGAAATTGGAAATTTACATTTTTCACTTTGGTCAGACAATTGCAATATTCTCACAATAAGCTAATTAGCTCAATTGGAGCATTTCTAGCATGTTTGGTTGAAATTGGAAATTTACATTTTTCACTTTTGTCAGACAATTGCAATATTCTCTCAATAAGCTAATTAGCTAAATTGGAGCATTTCTAGCATGTTTGGTTGAAATTGCAAATTTACATTTTTCACTTCTGTCAGACAATTGCAATATTCTCACAATAAGCTAATTAGCTCAATTGGAGCATTTCTAGCATGTTTGGTTGAAATTGGAAATTTACATTTTTCACTTTTGTCAGACAATTGTAATATTCTCACAATAAGCTAATTAGCTCAATTGGAGCATTTTTAGCATGTTTGGTTGAAATTGGAAATTTGCATTTTTCAGTTTTGTCAGACGTTTGTAAAATTATTACAGTAGGCTTATTTGCGCAATTTGAGCATTTCTAGCATGTTTGGTTGAAATTGGAAATTTACTTTTTTCACTTTTGTCAGACAATTGCAATATTCTCACAATAAGCTAATTAGCTCAATTGGAGCATTTCTAGCATGTTTCGTTGAAATTGGAAATTTACATTTTTCAGTGTTGTCAGACGTTTGTAATATTCTCACAATAAGCTAATTAGCTAAATTGGAGCATTTCTAGCATGTTTGGTTGAAATTGCAAATTTACATTTTTCACTTCTGTCAGACAATTGCAATATTCTCACAATAAGCTAATTAGCTCAATTGGAGCATTTCTAGCATGTTTGGTTGAAATTGGAAATTTACATTTTTCAATTTTGTTAGACGTTTGTAATATTCTCACAATAAGGTAATTAGCTTAATTGGAGCATTTCTAGCATGTTTGGTTGAAATTGGAAATTTACATTTTTCACTTTTGTCAGACAATTGCAATATTCTCACAATAAGCTAATTAGCTCAATTGGAGCATTTCTAGCATGTTTGGTTGAAATTGGAAATTTACATTTTTCACTTTTGTCAGACAGTTGCAATATTCTCTCAATAAGCTAATTAGCTCATTTGGAGCATTTCTATCCTGTTTGGTTGAAATTAGAATTTTACATTTTTCACTTTTGTCAGACAATTGCAATATTCTCACAATAAGCTAATTAGCTCAATTGGAGCATTTCTAGCATGTTTGGTTGAAATTGGAAATTTACATTTTTCAATTTTGTTAGACGTTTGTAATATTCTCACAATAAGCTAATTAGCTCAATTGGAGCATTTCTAGCATGTTTGGTTGAAATTGGAAATTTACATTTTTCACCTTTGTCAGACAATTGCAATATTCTCACAATAAGCTAATTAGCTCAATTGGAGCATTTCTAGCATGTTTGGTTGAAATTGGAAATTTACATTTTTCACTTTTGTCAGACAATTGCAATATTCTTTCAATAAGCTAATTAGCTCATTTGGAGCATTTCTAGCATGTTTGGTTGAAATTAGAAATTTACATTTTTCAGTGTTGTCAGACATTTGTAATATTCTCACAATAAGCTAATTAGCTCAATTGGAGCATTTCTAGCATGTTTGGTTGAAATTGGAAATTTACATTTTTCAGTGTTGTCAGACGTTTGTAATATTCTCACAATAAGCTAATTAGCTCAATTGGAGCATTTCTAGCATGTTTGGTTGAAATTGGAAATTTACATTTTTCACTTTTGTCAGACAATTGCAATATTCTCACAATAAGCTAATTAGCTCAATTGGAGCATTTCTAGCATGTTTGGTTGAAATTGGAAATTTACATTTTTCAGTGTTGTCAGACGTTTGTAATATTCTCACAATAAGCTAATTAGCTCAATTGGAGCATTTTTAGCATGTTTGGTTGAAATTGGAAATTTACATTTTTCAGTTTTGTCAGACAATTGCAATAATCTCACAGTAAGCTAATTAGCTCAATTGGAGCAATTCTAGCATGTTTGGTTGAAATTGGAAATTTACATTTTTCACTTTTGTCAGACAATTGCAATATTCTCTCAATAAGCTAATTAGCTAAATTGGAGCATTTCTAGCATGTTTGGTTGAAATTGCAATTTTACATTTTTCACTTTTGTCAGACAATTGCAATATTCTTTCAATAAGCTAATTAGCTCATTTGGAGCATTTCTAGCATGTTGGGTTGAAATTAGAAATTTACATTATTCAGTGTTGTCAGACGTTTGTAATATTCTCACAATAAGCTAATTAGCTCAATTGGAGCATTTCTAGCATGTTTGGTTGAAAGTGGAAATTTACATTTTTCACTTTTGTCAGACGTTTGTAATATTCTCACAATAAGCTAATTAGCTCAATTGGAGCATTTCTAGCACGTTTGGTTGAAATTGGAAATTTACATTTTTCAGTTTTGTCAGACGTTTGTAATATTTTCACAATAAGCTAATTAGCTCAATTGGAGCATTTCTAGCACGTTTGGTTGAAATTGGAAATTTACATTTTTCACTTTTGTCAAACAATTGCAATATTCTCTCAATAAGCTATTTAGCTCAATTGGAGCATTTCTAGCATGTTTGGTTGAAATTGGAAATTTACATTTTTCAGTGTTGTCAGACGTTTGTAATATTCTCACAATAAGCTAATTAGCTCAATTGGAGCATTTTTAGCATGTTTGGTTGAAATTGGAAATTTACATTTTTCAGTTTTGTCAGAAGTTTGTAATATTCTCACAATAAGCTAATTAGCTCAATTGGAGCATTTTTAGCATGTTTGGTTGAAATTGGAAATTTACATTTTTCAGTTTTGTCAGACAATTGCAATAATCTCACAGTAAGCTAATTAGCTCAATTGGAGCAATTCTAGCATGTTTGGTTGAAATTGGAAATTTACATTTTTCACTTTGGTCAGACAATTGCAATATTCTCACAATAAGCTAATTAGCTCAATTGGAGCATTTCTAGCATGTTTGGTTGAAATTGGAAATTTACATTTTTCACTTTTGTCAGACAATTGCAATATTCTCTCAATAAGCTAATTAGCTAAATTGGAGCATTTCTAGCATGTTTGGTTGAAATTGCAATTTTACATTTTTCACTTTTGTCAGACAATTGCAATATTCTTTCAATAAGCTAATTAGCTCATTTGGAGCATTTCTAGCATGTTTGGTTGAAATTAGAAATTTACATTTTTCAGTGTTGTCAGACATTTGTAATATTCTCACAATAAGCTAATTAGCTCAATTGGAGCATTTCTAGCATGTTTGGTTGAAATTGGAAATTTACATTTTTCAGTGTTGTCAGACGTTTGTAATATTCTCACAATAAGCTAATTAGCTCAATTGGAGCATTTCTAGCATGTTTGGTTGAAATTGGAAATTTACATTTTTCACTTCTGTCAGACAATTGCAATATTCTCACAATAAGCTAATTAGCTCAATTGGAGCATTTCTAGCATGTTTGGTTGAAATTGGAAATTTACATTTTTCACTTTTGTCAGACAATTGTAATATTCTCACAATAAGCTAATTAGCTCAATTGGAGCATTTTTAGCATGTTTGGTTGAAATTGGAAATTTACATTTTTCAGTTTTGTCAGACGTTTGTAAAATTATTACAGTAGGCTTATTTGCGCAATTTGAGCATTTCTAGCATGTTTGGTTGAAATTGGAAATTTACTTTTTTCACTTTTGTCAGACAATTGCAATATTCTCACAATAAGCTAATTAGCTCAATTGGAGCATTTCTAGCATGTTTCGTTGAAATTGGAAATTTACATTTTTCAGTGTTGTCAGACGTTTGTAATATTCTCACAATAAGCTAATTAGCTAAATTGGAGCATTTCTAGCATGTTTGGTTGAAATTGCAAATTTACATTTTTCACTTCTGTCAGACAATTGCAATATTCTCACAATAAGCTAATTAGCTCAATTGGAGCATTTCTAGCATGTTTGGTTGAAATTGGAAATTTACATTTTTCAATTTTGTCAGACGTTTGTAATATTCTCACAATAAGGTAATTAGCTTAATTGGAGCATTTCTAGCATGTTTGGTTGAAATTGGAAATTTACATTTTTCACTTTTGTCAGACAATTGCAATATTCTCACAATAAGCTAATTAGCTCAATTGGAGCATTTCTAGCATGTTTGGTTGAAATTGGAAATTTACATTTTTCACTTTTGTCAGACAGTTGCAATATTCTCTCAATAAGCTAATTAGCTCTTTTGGAGCATTTCTATCCTGTTTGGTTGAAATTAGAATTTTACATTTTTCACTTTTGTCAGACAATTGCAATATTCTCACAATAAGCTAATTAGCTCAATTGGAGCATTTCTAGCATGTTTGGTTGAAATTGGAAATTTACATTTTTCAATTTTGTTAGACGTTTGTAATATTCTCACAATAAGCTAATTAGCTCAATTGGAGCATTTCTAGCATGTTTGGTTGAAATTGGAAATTTACATTTTTCAACTTTGTCAGACAATTGCAATATTCTCACAATAAGCTAATTAGCTCAATTGGAGCATTTCTAGCATGTTTGGTTGAAATTGGAAATTTACATTTTTCACTTTTGTCAGACAATTGCAATATTCTTTCAATAAGCTAATTAGCTCATTTGGAGCATTTCTAGCATGTTTGGTTGAAATTAGAAATTTACATTTTTCAGTGTTGTCAGACATTTGTAATATTCTCACAATAAGCTAATTAGCTCAATTGGAGCATTTCTAGCATGTTTGGTTGAAATTGGAAATTTACATTTTTCAGTGTTGTCAGACGTTTGTAATATTCTCACAATAAGCTAATTAGCTCAATTGGAGCATTTCTAGCATGTTTGGTTGAAATTGGAAATTTACATTTTTCACTTTTGTCAGACAATTGCAATATTCTCACAATAAGCTAATTAGCTCAATTGGAGCATTTCTAGCATGTTTGGTTGAAATTGGAAATTTACATTTTTCAGTGTTGTCAGACGTTTGTAATATTCTCACAATAAGCTAATTAGCTCAATTGGAGCATTTTTAGCATGTTTGGTTGAAATTGGAAATTTACATTTTTCAGTTTTGTCAGACAATTGCAATAATCTCACAGTAAGCTAATTAGCTCAATTGGAGCAATTCTAGCATGTTTGGTTGAAATTGGAAATTTACATTTTTCACTTTTGTCAGACAATTGCAATATTCTCTCAATAAGCTAATTAGCTAAATTGGAGCATTTCTAGCATGTTTGGTTGAAATTGCAATTTTACATTTTTCACTTCTGTCAGACAATTGCAATATTCTCACAATAACCTAATTAGCTCATTTGGAGCATTTCTAGCATGTTGGGTTGAAATTAGAAATTTACATTATTCAGTGTTGTCAGACGTTTGTAATATTCTCACAATAAGCTAATTAGCTCAATTGAAGCATTTTTAGCATGTTTGGTTGAAATTGGAAATTTACATTTTTCAGTTTTGTCAGACGTTTGTAAAATTATTACAGTAGGCTTATTTGCGCAATTTGAGCATTTCTAGCATGTTTGGTTGAAATTGGAAATTTACTTGTTTCACTTTTGTCAGACAATTGCAATATTCTCACAATAAGCTAATTAGCTCAATTGGAGCATTTCTAGCATGTTTCGTTGAAATTGGAAATTTACATTTTTCAGTGTTGTCAGACGTTTGTAATATTCTCACAATAAGCTAATTAGCTAAATTGGAGCATTTCTAGCATGTTTGGTTGAAATTGCAAATTTACATTTTTCACTTCTGTCAGACAATTGCAATATTCTCACAATAAGCTAATTAGCTCAATTGGAGCATTTCTAGCATGTTTGGTTGAAATTGGAAATTTACATTTTTCAATTTTGTTAGACGTTTGTAATATTCTCACAATAAGGTAATTAGCTTAATTGGAGCATTTCTAGCATGTTTGGTTGAAATTGGAAATTTACATTTTTCACTTTTGTCAGACAATTGCAATATTCTCACAATAAGCTAATTAGCTCAATTGGAGCATTTCTAGCATGTTTGGTTGAAATTGGAAATTTACATTTTTCACTTTTGTCAGACAGTTGCAATATTCTCTCAATAAGCTAATTAGCTCATTTGGAACATTTCTATCCTGTTTGGTTGAAATTAGAATTTTACATTTTTCACTTTTGTCAGACAATTGCAATATTCTCACAATAAGCTAATTAGCTCAATTGGAGCATTTCTAGCATGTTTGGTTGAAATTGGAAATTTACATTTTTCAATTTTGTTAGACGTTTGTAATATTCTCACAATAAGCTAATTAGCTCAATTGGAGCATTTCTAGCATGTTTGGTTGAAATTGCAAATTTACATTTTTCACTTTTGTCAGACAATTGCAATATTCTCACAATAAGCTAATTAGCTCAATTGGAGCATTTCTAGCATGTTTGGTTGAAATTGGAAATTTACATTTTTCACTTTTGTCAGACAATTGCAATATTCTTTCAATAAGCTAATTAGCTCATTTGGAGCATTTCTAGCATGTTTGGTTGAAATTAGAAATTTACATTTTTCAGTGTTGTCAGACATTTGTAATATTCTCACAATAAGCTAATTAGCTCAATTGGAGCATTTCTAGCATGTTTGGTTGAAATTGGAAATTTACATTTTTCACTTTTGTCAGACAATTGCAATAATCTCACAATAAGCTAATTAGCTCAATTGGAGCAATTCTAGCATGTTTGGTTGAAATTGGAAATTTACATTTTTCAGTTTTGTCAGACAATTGCAATAATCTCACAGTAAGCTAATTAGCTCAATTGGAGCAATTCTAGCATGTTTGGTTGAAATTGGAAATTTACATTTTTCACTTTTGTCAGACAATTGCAATATTCTCACAATAAGCTAATTAGCTCAATTGGAGCATTTCTAGCATGTTTGGTTGAAATTGGAAATTGACATTTTTCACTTTTGTCAGACAATTGCAATATTCTCTCAATAAGCTAATTAGCTAAATTGGAGCATTTCTAGCATGTTTGGTTGAAATTGGAAATTTACATTTTTCACTTTTGTCAGACAATTGCAATATTCTCACAATAACCTAATTAGCTCAATTGGAGCATTTCTAGCATGTTGGGTTGAAATTAGAAATTTACATTATTCAGTGTTGTCAGACGTTTGTAATATTCTCACAATAAGCTAATTAGCTCAATTGGAGCATTTCTAGCATGTTTGGTTGAAAGTGGAAATTTACATTTTTCACTTTTGTCAGACGTTTGTAATATTCTCACAATAAGCTAATTAGCTCAATTGGAGCATTTCTAGCACGTTTTGTTGAAATTGGAAATTTACATTTTTCAGTTTTGTCAGACGTTTGTAATATTTTCACAATAAGCTAATTAGCTCAATTGGAGCATTTCTAGCACGTTTGGTTGAAATTGGAAATTTACATTTTTCACTTTTGTCAAACAATTGCAATATTCTCTCAATAAGCTATTTAGCTCAATTGGAGCATTTCTAGCATGTTTGGTTGAAATTGGAAATTTACATTTTTCACTTTTGTCAGACGTTTGTAATATTCTCACAATAAGCTAATTAGCTCAATTGGAGCATTTCTAGCATGTTTGGTTGAAATTGGAAATTTACATTTTTCAGTTTTGTCAGACGTTTGTAATATTCTCACAATAAGCTAATTAGCTCAATTGGAGCATTTCTAGCATGTTTGGTTGAAATTGGAAATTTACGTTTTTCAGTTTTGTCAGACAATTGCAATATTCTCAGAATAAGCTAATTAGCTCAATTGGAGCATTTCTAGCATGTTTGGTTGAAATTGGAAATTTACATTTTTCAGTGTTGTCAGACGTTTGTAATATTCTCACAATAAGCTAATTAGCTCAATTGGAGCATTTCTAGCATGTTTGGTTGAAATTGGAAATTTACATTTTTCAGTTTTGTCAGACAATTGCAATATTCTCAGAATAAGCTAATTAGCTCAATTGGAGCATTTCTAGCATGTTTGGTTGAAATTGGAAATTTACATTTTTCACTTTGGTCAGACAATTGCAATATTCTCAGAATAAGCTAATTAGCTCAATTGGAGCATTTCTAGCATGTTTGGTTGAAATTGGAAATTTACATTTTTCAGTGTTGTCAGACGTTTGTAATATTCTCACAATAAGCTAATTAGCTCAATTGGAGCATTTCTAGCATGTTTGGTTGAAATTGGAAATTTACATTTTTCAGTTTTGTCAGACAATTGCAATAATCTCACAGTAAGCTAATTAGGTCAATTGGAGCAATTCTAGCATGTTTGGTTGAAATTGGAAATTTACATTTTTCACTTTTGTCAGACAATTGCAATATTCTCACAATAAGCTAATTAGCTCAATTGGAGCATTTCTAGCATGTTTGGTTGAAATTGGAAATTTACATTTTTCACTTTTGTCAGACAATTGCAATATTCTCTCAATAAGCTAATTAGCTCATTTGCAGCATTTCTAGCATGTTTGGTTGAAATTGGAAATTTACATTTTTCAGTGTTGTCAGACGTTTGTAATATTCTCACAATAAGCTAATTAGCTCAATTGGAGCATTTTTAGCATGTTTGGTTGAAATTGGAAATTTACATTTTTCACCTTTGTCAGACAATTGCAATAATCTCACAGTAAGCTAATTAGCTCAATTGGAGCAATTCTAGCATGTTTGGTTGAAATTGGAAATTTACATTTTTCACTTTTGTCAGACAATTGCAATATTCTCACAATAAGCTAATTAGCTCAATTGGAGCATTTCTAGCATGTTTGGTTGAAATTGGAAATTTACATTTTTCAGTGTTGTCAGACGTTTGTAATATTCTCACAATAAGCTAATTAGCTCAATTGGAGCATTTTTAGCATGTTTGGTTGAAATTGGAAATTTACATTTTTCAGTTTTGTCAGACGTTTGTAAAATTATTACAGTAGGCTTATTTGCGCAATTTGAGCATTTCTAGCATGTTTGGTTGAAATTGGAAATTTACTTTTTTCACTTTTGTCAGACAATTGCAATATTCTCACAATAAGCTAATTAGCTCAATTGGAGCATTTCTAGCATGTTTCGTTGAAATTGGAAATTTACATTTTTCAGTGTTGTCAGACGTTTGTAATATTCTCACAATAAGGTAATTAGCTTAATTGGAGCATTTCTAGCATGTTTGGTTGAAATTGGAAATTTACATTTTTCACTTTTGTCAGACAGTTGCAATATTCTCTCAATAAGCTAATTAGCTCATTCGGAGCATTTCTATCCTGTTTGGTTGAAATTAAAATTTTACATTTTTCACTTTTGTCAGACAATTGCAATATTCTCACAATAAGCTAATTAGCTCAATTGGAGCATTTCTAGCATGTTTGGTTGAAATTGGAAATTTACATTTTTCAATTTTGTTAGACGTTTGTAATATTCTCACAATAAGCTAATTAGCTCAATTGGAGCATTTCTAGCATGTTTGGTTGAAATTGGAAATTTACATTTTTCACTTTTGTCAGACAATTGCAATATTCTCACAATAAGCTAATTAGCTCAATTGGAGCATTTCTAGCATGTTTGGTTGAAATTGGAAATTTACATTTTTCACTTTTGTCAGACAATTGCAATATTCTTTCAATAAGCCAATTAGCTCAATTGGAGCATTTCTAGCATGTTTGGTTGAAATTAGAAATTTACATTTTTCAGTGTTGTCAGACATTTGTAATATTCTCACAATAAGCTAATTAGCTCAATTGGAGCATTTCTAGCATGTTTGGTTGAAATTGGAAATTTACATTTTTCAGTGTTGTCAGACGTTTGTAATATTCTCACAATAAGCTAATTAGCTCAATTGGAGCATTTCTAGCATGTTTGGTTGAAATTGGAAATTTACATTTTTCACTTTTGTCAGACAATTGCAATAATCTCACAATAAGCTAATTAGCTCAATTGGAGCAATTCTAGCATGTTTGGTTGAAATTGGAAATTTACATTTTTCACTTTTGTCAGACAATTGCAATATTCTCACAATAAGCTAATTAGCTCAATTGGAGCATTTCTAGCATGTTTGGTTGAAATTGGAAATTTACATTTTTCAATTTTGTTAGACGTTTGTAATATTCTCACAATAAGCTAATTAGCTCAATTGGAGCATTTCTAGCATGTTTGGCTGAAATTGGAAATTTACATTTTTCACTTTAGTCAGACAATTGCAATATTCTCACAATAAGCTAATTAGCTCATTTGGAGCATTTCTAGCATGTTGGGTTGAAATTAGAAATTTACATTTTTCAGTGTTGTCAGACGTTTGTAATATTCTCACAATAAGCTAATTAGCTCAATTGGAGCATTTCTAGCATGTTTGGTTGAAATTGGAAATTTACATTTTTCAGTTTTGTCAGACGTTTGTAATATTTTCACAATAAGCTAATTAGCTCAATTGGAGCATTTCTAGCACGTTTGGTTGAAATTGGAAATTTACATTTTTCACTTTTGTCAAACAATTGCAATATTCTCTCAATAAGCTAATTAGCTCAATTGGAGCATTTCTAGCATGTTTGGTTGAAATTGGAAATTTACATTTTTCACTTTTGTCAGACGTTTGTAATATTCTCACAATAAGCTAATTAGCTCAATTGGAGCATTTCTAGCATGTTTGGTTGAAATTGGAATTTTACATTTTTCAGTTTTGTCAGACAATTGCAATATTCTCTCAATAAGCTAATTAGCTCAATTGGAGCATTTCTAGCATGTTTGGTTGAAATTGGAAATTTACATTTTTCAGTTTTGTCAGACGTTTGTAATATTCTCACAATAAGCTAATTAGCTCAATTGGAGAATTTCTAGCATGTTTGGTTGAAATTGGAAATTTACATTTTTCAGTTTTGTCAGACATTTGTAAAATTCTTACAGTAGGCTTATTTGCGCAAGTTGAGCATTTCTAGCATGTTTGGTTGAAATTGGAAATTTACATTTTTCACTTTTGTCAGACAATTGCAATATTCTCTCAATAAGCTAATTAGCTCATTTGCAGCATTTCTAGCATGTTTGGTTGAAATTAGAAATTTACATCTTTCAGTGTTGTCAGACGTTTGTAATATTCTCACAATAAGCTAATTAGCTCAATTGGAGCATTTTTAGCATGTTTGGTTGAAATTGGAAATTTACATTTTTCAGTTTTGTCAGACGTTTGTAAAATTATTACAGTAGGCTTATTTGCGCAATTTGAGCATTTCTAGCATGTTTGGTTGAAATTGGAAATTTACTTTTTTCACTTTTGTCAGACAATTGCAATATTCTCACAATAAGCTAATTAGCTCAATTGGAGCATTTCTAGCATGTTTGGTTGAAATTGGAAATTTACATTTTTCAGTGTTGTCAGACGTTTGTAATATTCTCACAATAAGCTAATTTGCTAAATTGGAGCATTTCTAGCATGTTTGGTTGAAATTGCAAATTTACATTTTTCACTTCTGTCAGACAATTGCAATATTCTCACAATAAGCTAATTAGCTCAATTGGAGCATTTCTAGCATGTTTGGTTGAAATTGGAAATTTACATTTTTCAATTTTGTTAGACGTTTGTAATATTCTCACAATAAGCTAATTAGCTCAATTGGAGCATTTCTAGCATGTTTGGTTAAAATTGGAAATTTACATTTTTCAGTTTTGTCAGACGTTTGTAAAATTCTTACAGTAGGCTTGTTTGCGCAATTTGAGCATTTCTAGCATGTTTAATTGAAATTGGAAATTTACATTTTTCAGTGTTGTCAGACGTTGGTAAAATTCTCACAATAAGCTAATTAGCTCAATTGGAGCATTTCTAGCATGTTTGGTTGAAATTGGAAATTTACATTTTTCACTTTTGTCAGACAATTGCAATAATCTCACAATAAGCTAATTAGCTCAATTGGAGAAATTCTAGCATGTTTGGTTGAAATTGGAAATTTACATTTTTCACTTTTGTCAAACAATTACAATATTCTCACAATAAGCTAATTAGCTCAATGGGAGCATTTCTAGCATGTTTGGTTGAAATTGGAAATTTACATTTTTCCATTTTGTTAGACGTTTGTAATACTCTCACAATAAGCTAATTAGCTCAATTGGAGCATTTCTAGCATGTTTGGCTTAAATTGGAAATTTACATTTTTCACTTTTTTCAGACAATTGCAATATTCTCACAATAAGCTAATTAGCTCAATTGGAGCATTTCTAGCATGTTTGGTTGAAATTGGAAATTTACGTTTTTCAATTTTGTTAGACGTTTGTAATACTCTCACAATAAGCTAATTAGCTCAATTGGAGCATTTCTAGCATGTTTGGCTGAAATTGGAAATTTACATTTTTCAGTGTTGTCAGACGTTTGTAATATTCTCACAATAAGCTAATTAGCTCAATTGGAGCATTTTTAGCATGTTTGGTTGAAGTTGGAAATTTACATTTTTCACTTTTGTCAGACAATTGCAATAATCTCACAGTAAGCTAATTAGCTCAATTGGAGCAATTCTAGCATGTTTGGTTGAAATTGGAAATTTACATTTTTCACTTTTGTCAGACAATTGCAATATTCTCACAATAAGCTAATTAGCTCAATTGGAGCATTTCTAGCATGTTTGGTTGAAATTGGAAATTTACATTTTTCA